>NC_080845.1:43958598-44262414 GCF_030435755.1 Ochotona princeps
TTAATCCTAGAACCTTTCAAATGATCCAAACCCATGATGAAAACCTTGTTTGCACTTAAAATTTAAAAAATTGAAAATAACCATATTGACTCTCCTAGGAAGAAAAGTAAGAGTGGGTGAAGAGAAAGAAAGCAGGTGAGTAAGAAAGATAAAGCTCTCTTGTCTGCTCTTCACTCCCCAAATTCCCACAAAAGTTATGCTGGTGCAGTGAAAGCTTCCAGGAGCTAGAAACTCATCAATCCAGGTCTCCCATGTAGATGACAGGGATTCGATCTTTTGAGCCATCATCTATTGCTAGTCAGAAAGCATATTACCAGGAACCTGGAATCAGGAATTTAACTGGGACTCATTCACTGTTTCATTTCCCAAATGGTCATAATGGCTGGGGCTGGTATAAGCTAAAGACAGAATCTAGAATTCTTGTCTTCTGTGTGAGTGGCAGGGCCCAGGTACAGGACCATCTCTGATGCTTTCATAGATTCCAGGGTAGTGAGCTGGATTAGAAGTGGAGCCTCTGAGACAAGAACTGGTGCCCATATGGAATAACAGTGATGTACCACAATGCCAGTACCATACCTCATTTATTCTAAAATAGCGCTCACCTCCTTAGGAAATTATTACCCATCAGACTATCAACACTATGATGGAAGGAGTTTTTCATCTACTGTGTCCCATTTTATGTGTTTATATTATTAACTTTTCTCCTGTATGGTATTGTAGTGGCTTTATAGTGGACCTCAGGATTGAGTAAGTCTATCTACAGTTTTCTTTCTTCTCTGCCTTATAGTTTAAAAACTAATTTGCTATGTGCTTATTTCCTGCTACAGTTGGTCAAAGTATGAGCAAAATATAGTAGCATTTTATAATGGATTCTGGAGTACATGCTAAGAGAAATGAAGGTTGGTTCATAAAACTATTATCTCCTGAACCTCAAAATTATATCAAACTACTTTTCTAGTAATTCTTAGAGAATAACTCATAGAGTTTCCCCATGGGTTCCATGAGTCCATGAGACATTAACAGCATGCTCTCCAAGTTTGTCACCTAGTGACTGGCATTTTAGATACTTCAACAGTGATGTTGGATTTTAGGAATACAGTTCTTATTAATACTGGATGGTTCAAATTTTCTTTTTCTTCATATTTTATGAGGCACATTGACTACTTTTCAATTTTAAGAAATGTCCTCAAAATAAGTAGCTGAATAACAATAGAAAAAATGTAGGCTGATTTTCTTTCTCAAACTGAGGAAGTAGATGATGAAAACAATTTGCCTTATTTCTATGGTAGAGACGTAAGAAAACTGCCCTGGGCAGAATCTACTCAAGAGAACATATCCAAGTGATTATTTTGTTGATGGGACTTTATGTAAGGGATATATCCTCAACTAAGTCCCTCAAAGCTAGGAAAGGTTTGCAACAATATGTTGACAAAATAGATTCAAGGAAAAGTTAGAAACCCATTGTGGTATTTTCGAAATTTGGTGTACACATAAGGAGTTTAGGAGATTTTCAATGGCTGGAAGGTAACATCCAGACTCCTAAGAATGCCCTTGGGTTTTCTGGACACTCCTGCCACTCTGTTGTGTGCCAGTACTTTGGCTACAGTGTAGGATTTGTTCTTTCTTGGGCACCTGGATGCTTTCTCAGTTCAATCCTTTTATAGGCACTCCTTTGGTGAGCCTTGCACTTCAATATTTTGATCATCCAGATATCCACTGAGGTCCAACTTTTCAAGGCAGCTTTTCATTAAAGCCTCCTTTTTATTTCAGTGAATATGTCACTCCCATCTATCCTACCCTGCTCCTGACCCAGAAGGATGTTCTGTCTTTTCTAGGGCTTCACCATTGTCCCCTAGATTCCTGCATTCACAAAGGGTTAAGAGTCTTCTGAGGTAAGAAAATTCCTTCACCTTGATATTCCCCTGTGCCTAGCAGAGTAACTGGCAAAGGATAAAAGAACACATGCTTCGTAAATGTTTGTTGAATTGATGACTGGATGAGGAGATAGTCTCCAATCCAGATATTTAAGAGATGTAAAACATCCTCTGACTGGCTGATCCTCTGATTTGTATCGCTAGCCAGAAGCTCAGTAAATCAGCAATGGGTTTCTGCTATTTCTACCAGCTTCAGTATGAACTATGGCAAATATTCTGAACTGCAGGTGTGATGACCACCATCAAGCTGGGCTGGCATTGTTAGGGATTTTGCTCTGAAATGCCTGTCCCATCTTTGTTCATCCTGCTTACTTGGGTAAAAAGAAGTATTTAGGTATTTTTAAAAATTGTAGAAAACAAATCTTTCCAATTAGATAAGACTTTCAAGTCTCTAGTGATTTTGTGACCAGGTTGAGGTTACCAGGTGAAGCCAACAGTTAAGTAAGATGAAGGTTGCAATGAAGAAAATGTTTAAAAATGTTTAAAAAAACAGCAACAGTTAAAGAAATGCAATAAAATTAAATGAAAAATGTTGGCCTTTATGAATCATCATTCATAATAATATTCTTGTATAAAGAGGTAAATCTTCGGCAAGAGGTATTATTTTTAAATATATGTGATAAAAATAAGAAAGATAGTATTTTTATTGCTTATACTAGCTGCCATATGTATTTCATGATATAAGGTCACAAGTTCATTAGTTTTATAAGAAAAGTAAGAATGTACAATAAGTAAAGCACTAGAGTTATGCTATTATAGAAAAATCAATGGCCTGAGTGACCTATATTTTTAAGTATTTTTCTATGATCAGCACATTATAAGTTCTGCCTATATTGATACATCTGGTTTTGTCTTGGTTATTTAATTTGTTGAGGCCTGAGTTTATTTCTTTGGGGCTTCAAGTCGTATTCTGAGGCCCAACCTGAAGTGGTATTGATATGCTGTTTCTAAGGGTCAGCTTTCTGGCTTTAACACATTGCCCTTTGCTTACAGCTCCTCAGTCAATTCAATGTTTCTGTTATTCATGTCTTCACCCTTTCAGCAAGCAGTTTTTGAGAAGCTGCTATGAGTTAGTTTCTGTGTTAGGTTATGTGGTTTAAGATTACTGAGTGTCAGGTATCTGTAGTCCAGTGAGGGAGAAAAACTTGCTATAAAGTAATATTGGTTTTATAGAAGAGGAAATACAAAAGTTGGGGGAGCCTCTGAAAAGGGAGTGTTAACTGAGAAGTTGGTCAGGAAGATTAGAAGTGTGGATGAAGTCTGATTTTGTTTGCGTGAACTCAGAGTATGAGACACGTGGCCTGTCGTTGAATGTGGGGACAATTCTGAGTATGGGAAGCACAGGATTCATGCAGAAGAGAAGTTGGGAAATGAGACTGAGGCATCAAATGAAGGGCAGATGGTGATGGGCCTTTGGACATAATGCTAAGACCACAGGGTCATTGCAAAATCTAGAGAAGGGATGTAACATGATGGAATTTACAGAAAATCACTTGCGCTGCATAGGCCTAGGTTCCAAAGAATGCTGACTGCCTTGCGAGGCGTGAATGGGTGTGCTGCGCAGAAAGGGCTGCTGGGCCCAGTAAGTCTATAAAACACTGCAAACCATACATCTATTTGAGCATCCTCAGCATATTTTTATTCTTTTAAGGTTCAAGGGAGCCAGGAGTAAGGAAATATCAACAGCAATTTGGGGAACACTGGCGAGGATGCGCAGAAGATAAATGGCATTCAAGTAAAAAGAATGACCTGGTTAGTTGATTGTGAGTACTTGGACCAAAGTAGCTGGAAAAAGTTAGAAAGGAAAAAAGTGTTAAGAGATGACACTGAAAGTGGGATCAATGGGATGCAAGTATTACTTGTGTGTAAAGGACACCAAGTCTTGGAAATGGGCAGGGTTTCTAGGAGGTAGTATAATATGTGTTGTTGATACCCATACTCTAAAGATCAGTGATACAAGGTAAGATTTTCTGGGAAAGTGGGTAGACAGGTATATCTCATACTTGTTATTGGATCTTTGGAATTAGATCTTAGTGATGTATGAGACTGAGAACTCGAAAGGCAGATGGAAACAGTGGTTGGCATATCAGAGATCATAACCATGTCAAATGAATGAGGCCTCAAAACATCAAGAAAAATGAAGATTGAACTGCCATAATTAAACAGAATTATTTAAAGGATAATAGTGCTATCCTAATCATCTTATCAACTGTGATGACCTTGTCCATTTAATATTTTTTCCTTAATTTTAGAACTAAAAATGTTTACAGGGAATCTTCTAGGTTTAATATTCCTGTTTGAATGTGAAGCCTGGAATTGAATACCCACTAATATTCAGGGTAATTATGACAAACAGCTTTCTGCTAACCAAAAATAATTCAGACGTGAAACTGATTTTTGATCTGTTTTGTTATGATTATTCTTGCTTTTCAAGAGAAGATGAAGCATCAATTTCCTTATTAACCACATAAATGAAAATGTAGTCCCCACTTATCTTAAATAGGACTTTTAATTTATATAGATTTCTATTTTATTCATTGAAATAAGACAAAACTATAATAACTTCTCCTCTGTTAGAATCTAGCCCTTTAGTGCAGCCATGTGTACATGTATTTGTATGTTTCAGTCTAGAAAATGGAATCTTTAATTTTCAAGCCTTTATAGTTATCATTAAAATATTCTTTTTATCTTAATGTTACTAGCAGGGACTCCTCTCTCTCACACATGCCTTTTTACATAGCAAAAGCCAGAGGCATTTAAATTGTAACCCTGGTAAAAGAAAAAAAAGGTTTATAGGGCAATGACAGTATAATCAGCTTTAAGCAAGGAGGGATATGGGGATCGTGAATGCTACTGTCCATGTGCAGATGTTACAATATGTGTGCTCAGTTGGGTGATACAACTCTGAACAAAAAAGAGATGCAATACAGACCGGGACAATTCGTTTCCATTTGACCCCAGAGCACATCTATCTTTTTACTTGTGTGCTTTTTGAAGTTAATCTTTAGAACGAAAGCAAATGAAGGAATATTGATATGTGCATATAAGGCAGAGATTGCTCAATGTCAAAAACCTGGTGTAGTAGAGGCTATGCCATCAGCCAGCCCATCAAAGAGCAGATCGTGGTAGACAGAATAATGACCTTCAAAGACAGCCACATTCCAATTCCTGGGACTTCTGAATGTGTCACCTTACATAATAAAAGGGTAATTTGCTGATGGGATTAAGATAAAGATCTCAAGATCAGGACATTACCATGGATTTTGAAGGTAGGCATCTTGGAGTCCTGATGGTTTTTATGAGACTGAGGCAGCTGGGTCAGAGAGGATGTAAGCACCTAAATAGTGGCTGGAACGAGACACTTTGAATACACTTTAAACATTAGCAGGGGCCATGAATCAAGAAACAAGCCACAGATCCTCTCCTGCACTCTCCAGAAGGAATTTAAGTCAGAAACTGATTATGCACTTCTGTCACAGCTGTAAGATTAAGTTGATGTGGTTTTGGGGAGGGCAATTGGCCAAGTTGTTAAGATGCCTGTGACCCATATTGAGGTGCCTGGATTGAATGCCTGCCTCAAGATCATCCAGCTTCCAGCTATTCTAGACCCTGGGAGGCAGCAGCGATAGCTCAAGTAATTGGGATCCTATCACTATTGTGGAAGACATGGGTGGAGTTCCTGCTTTCAGCTTCAGGGTTGTTGTGGGTGTTTGGTTAACGGGCTACTAGATGAAAGCCTGTTTCTTTATTACTCTATCAAATAAGATTTTAGAAAATATATTACAAATGCATCAATAATTTTAAAAGATCATTTTGGTGTACAGTCATCAATTTTGTGGTAATTGGCTACCTCAATTACAGAAAAGTAACATACAGATATGGGTAACTAATAATGGATTTTATTAGAGCTTCTTACAGTTTAATACTTTAGAGTGAATAGTAAAGAAGTGGTAGGAGACATGCATTGCATTATAGAAGAGGGAAGAGGTCTGAAACATATAAGTCCCTCTATCAATTTACCAGCCACGTGACTAAGGGCAATGACAGCATTTTGGAATCTTGGTTCCTAGCAAGGTTGCTCTGAGGATAAAAAGAAAAAAAAAACAGGAGTAGCAGAATGAATTCTGGTACATAATAATGATATATATTAAATGAATTCTTCATACAGACCAGAGATAAAATCAAGGGATGGAATAGAGAGTAAGAGGTAGGACTAAAATAAATGTGACCTCCTAACAACCAAAGCTACAATTACATTTCTGCTTCAATTTTGTTTGTCACTAAAACACAATTATAACATAAACACATGGATTTTGTGCTAGGTCTCCTCCAGAGCTTGAGAATGTATAAATATTGGCTCCTTGCCATTTGTCAGCACATGCTACAAACAGCATAGCACGTTATGTTTTTATGTGGCAGATGACAATTCATGTAATTTATACTTTTTTTCATGGAAAAGAAACATACATGATGTCAGTGTTAACCTGTGTATTTTTTTTAAACCCTGAGTTTAAACCACAAGAAAGGTCATTTATCTCTTAAATAGGCCAATGTCTATCAGCTTAATATCTGTCTTCTCGGTGAAGCATTTGATCTCCCATCTCCTCTTCTTTCATATTGAAAAGGATGGGTACTGAAGGATTAAACCCTTAGCATTATCCTTGGATAGACTCATTCAAATAAACGGGAAAGAGGTGAGTGCTCATCAGGTCCCTTTGAACCAATCCAGAATGGTTGAGGAATCAGAGGGGTAACCCCACACACGGATGTCAACAGCTGCTGTGCTAAGTGTGTCCTAACACCACAGTGATTAGCTTAGCAACACCTGCAGTTTCATTTGATTCATTATTCTACCACACAATGACTTCCTTTCTTTTTAGTGGTAATAGCTAATTTTGTTCAACAAAGCTTAGCTACAGAAGTAGTATCCTAGGAGGCAAAATAAGAAAAGTTCGTTGTTTCTTCCAGTTTTTTAGATTCCTAAAAGTGATCTAAGATTCTTTAAACAAATCATTTATACCAAACTCTCAACAGGAGTTTTCTCTGTGGCCTAGGATCATTGTGGCTTTCACTTTGCTTGTTCTTTTCATTTCTCATGTTTGAATTTTTATCATAATTATTGTTTATTTGGCACAAAGGAGGATACTTTATAAAGGAATAAAAGTCTCTCACTGGATAAACTGGATAGTTATGAATATTAGCTTCCTGATCTGAAAAATGGACTTTACCCTGGTCACAAATAGTTCTGACCAGCAGAAGGAAATAGAAAAAGTTTTCATGAGACATGCCTTCAGAGGGCCAAGGCACACGGAAAATTTGCTGATTCAAACAGGAACCCTGCAGTGGGGTTGCAGATGGCAAATGATCAACAAGGACATATATGTGGCCATTCTTTACCAGTCAAAAAAGCATCGCAAGTCAAGATTATCATCTAGCAGTATATGTGGATATTGAGAAGAGGTTAGTGTTTCATCAAATTTCGTTACTATATTGACAGTAAAACCTAAAAATATGCACAAAAATGTATTTATAAGACAAAAAGTCAGAGTTTTGCCAGAATTTTTAGGGGTTGTGGGGCGGTATTTTTGATCTATTCATTTACTTCATCATATAAAAAATTTATTTCCAACCTATTAGCAATGTAAGTCCAATAGTGGTATTTGAGTTGATTTTACCATTTTATAAGTTCAGCATAGGTTAGCAGTACAAATCAGGACACTCCGGAGAGTGAAAAACACCTAGTAAAAGAAGGATACATAGCCTCTTCATCTTTGAGGATTACTTAATGACCTTGGCTAAAACTTGAAAACTTTCCCTAGGCTGAGGGTTGTGGTATAATGAGTTCAGCTGCCCCTGGGGATGCCTGCATTCCATATGGAGTGCCTGGTTCCAGTTCTGTCTACTCAGCTTCTGATCCAGCTTCCCACTAATACACAGCCTGGGAGGCAGTAGATGACAGCTCAAACACTTTAATCCCTGCCACCCCCATGGGAGTCCTGGACAGAGCTTCAGGCTCCTTATTTTGGCCTGGCCCAGCCCTGGCTGACACAGGCATTTGGGAAAATGAACTAACAGATGAAAGATATTTCCAATTTTTTCCCTCTCTCTATTTATCTGCCTTTCAGATTAAAAAAAAAAAAAAGCTATAGCTGATGTCCTATGAGGAGCAAATTGCAAATAATATTTTGTGTAATCAATCTAAAATCTGGGGTTTTATAGAACCACACAGAAATACTATTTAAAGTGATGAACACACATTTATTCTAGACAGTATGATAAAATAGATGTTATTGTTATAATACTTTGTCATAGGATCAGCAAGATTTCTTTTTTTAAAACAGAGATCATAAACATTTTAGATTTTGTGAGCCACATGGTCTCTGTCACAACCATGTGATTCTGCCCTTGTAGGGCAGAAACAGCAATAAACAATATGTAAAAGAGTGGGTGTGGTTGTGTTTCAATAAAACTTTACCAAAAAAGGATGTAAACTGGATTTAGCTTGTGGGCTATAGTTTGTCAACTCTTGCTCCAAAGCAGTGTTGCCCAGACTTTTGGAATTATTTTCTCAGGAAAGTAAACAAGCCTCTGGAATTGATTCAGGATTTCAACTTCTTATTTTGTTAAGCAAAGAAAAAAAAAAAAAAAGGAAGAAAAAACATCATCACCTAGTGCCTTTGTTTTTTAGAATTTAAACAAAAACAAAAACAAAAAACCAGAAAGGGCATAACTCCAGAGCAAATTCGGTTTTACGGAAAACAAAAACATCGTCCTTAAAATTTTTTCCTTAGCTGGGTGACAACTTTGTCATGAATACACTAGGAATACATGAATACAATAGTTGGATCATTTGAGGTTGTGCTTTTGGAGATTATTGGGGTGTGGTGCAATAGAAAGGGCAGGATATTTATAATTATAAGAACAGCATTCAAATAAGATTGGGCAAGTTCTAATAGGGAAGGAATAAATAGATCTTGAATATTCCTGTAATGGAACAAAACTCCTCTGAGAGAATATTCTTTGCCTGGGATCATTGTTGTAAACAGAAACTCCCAATATTAAGTAACTTCCAAACTCACCGGCTGCCACTGTGCAGGATACCAGCCTGGGGGGCAATTGAAGCGGTTACAAGCTTGCACCGTGCTGGGCTTGGGCTGCTGACACAGCTCATCAGCTAGGATGACTGTTTCATTCAGCTCTTTGGAAAGCAGGTGGGAGCAGAAGACATCTCTGGTTTGTAGGCCAACCCCACAGGTAAGACTACATGGACTCCACTTGCCAATTTCCCACCTGAGAAGAAATCAGAGAGGAAGAGGACACCCTTAATGCCTTTGCAGAAAACATTTTCCCTGAATTGAGGTATAAAATGTCAAGGCTGAGAGGTGCAGAAGGTTCCAGCCCAAGACCGACTAGGAATTCTGAAACCTAAACTAGGAATTTGGAACCCAACTTCCCTATTCATACATTGATTAAGAACCAAAAAAACTGGGTGAGAAAATGGGACACTCAATTTTTGCCCCAGAAACATCACCAATAGTGGTCAGAGACATGCCTGTTTTTGATGGAACATAAAAACTTTATCAAAATAAAGATGTATGCATGTGTGTGTGTGTGTGTGTGTGTATGTATGTGTGTGTGTTGGAAGCATAGGTTGAGCACAGTGCATACTGGGCCTCTAAGGGGCTCCAAGAAGCCTTTCTGCTAATTTCTGTCCCCACTCATAGCAAGGCTGGAGAATTTGTGCTTGTTTTTCTTTGGCTTCAGAGTGAAAGGCTCCAACTTCTTGACATTTTCATCATGGCATAGAAATGTCTCTGTCTTATGTACAAACATCATCACTGCCTGGGACTGGATAATGTAATGGACACAGAGTCTGCTAAATCAATCAGTGTTCTGGAGGGGAAATAATTGGAGAGAGTGGCTCATTATCTGGACATAGATGTCAAATACATAGACGCGTTGAGTGCATGGATTGGCCAGTTATAAATGGTCAAATTTTGAGAAGAACACTTACAGAGAGCTAAAGGCCTGTGAAAACAACCCGACTGCATTTTCCTGTTGCTGCAGGCTCCAAAATGGGATGATAAGGACAAAGACCAGCTGCATGGGCTTTCGGTCACAAACATGCTCTAATAATAAGTTTCAGAAAGTTCTGTTTGCAATTGAAGAACAAAAATTCTACAAATGAGGGTTAGCCAAGGAAAGCATGGAAGTACATCCCTCGGTAGCTAGATCCACCTAACGTTTTCTAACCAGCCCAGAAAGTTTAAAAAATATTTGGCTCTAATGATTTTCATTAGATTGCAAAACTGAGTATATGCTTTCTGTCTCTGCTACTGATATGCAAACATTTTTAATCCTCTAAACTATCTCTTTAATCTACACTATGTTTCTTCATCCCTATAATGAACTATGCTATTATTCTCAATTATGCACATAGTTTCCTGGCTGTCCCTATGTAAAACAAACTACCACATTGTTATTTTGGATTTTTTTTCCTTTTATTTGTCATTCAAAATCTATATATATCCAAATTTTATTAATATATTAAGACCACGCTTTAAAAGGGTATAGTGTTAGATGTTTGTCGTGGAAGTTTTGTGTTGTAGTTAAGTCTCTGGTTGGGACTCCTGCATCCCAACTCAAGAGTGCATTGAGTCTCAGCTCTGCTTCTAAGTTCAGCTTCCTCCTAAGGTGTACTCTGGGAGGTGGCAGATGATGGATTGTTGGAGCCTTGTCCCCATGTAGGGGACACTTGGATAGAGATTTGGGCTTCTGGCTTCAGTCTGACCCAGCCCTGGCTGTTGTGAGCATTTGGGAAGTGAATTATGGGGGTGAAATATCTTGCTGCACTGTTGTGTCAAGTAAATAAAAATTGAAATGCAAACTTTGAAAACGTATCTAGACAATTTTGCCCTATTCCTTTCAAAATATACTTATTTTTATTTGAAAGGCAGATTTTACTGAGGGAGGAGAGAAAGAGAGAGAGTGGGGATCTTTCATCCACTCCCCAAATGGCTGCAATGGCCAGAGCTAAGCTGATCTGAAGCTGTGAGCCAGAGCTTCCTCTGTGTCTTCCATGTTGGCGCAGTGGCCCAAGGCCTGGAGCCATCCTCTGCTGCTTTTCTATGTCATTAGAATGCTGAGTCAACCAGGGCAGCCAGGATACAAACTGGCATCCATTTGGGATGCCAACACTAATAGGCAAAGGATTGGCATGTATACCACCACACCAGTCCCTCTCTATAGCACCAGTCCCACTCCAGTGATCCTAACAAAGAATCCAGAATGTGGCTGTAGTTAGTGGCTCTCTTCTGATAAACAGAATGAAGCAGTGAAGCTAAATATACTTTAGGGTGGCACAGTGGAGATACAGCTTCCACTTGGTGCTCTCTCTTTGCTCCCTCATGGTGCTGATAAAGCCAGCCACCGTGTCATGAGGACACTGCACCTGTCTTACAGGAAGTTCACAAGCAGAACACTGCCCTCTTCACAAGCATTCTGCGTTAGCTTGCCAGTAGGGAAATAGCACTGTGCTCCTAAATCTCTACTGTAAATACATGAAATCTATTCACCTTATAAAATTAAATAATTTAAAATCAACCTTGTCAGTGGAATGAGTGAGCTACTTTGGAAGCAGATCCTCCCAATCCTAGGAGACTTGAAGACTGCAACTTCAGGCAAGACTCTGATCTAGAACTGCCTACTGGTTCTGCTATTGAACTCCTCACTCGCATCAACTGAAAGAGATGACAAATGTCTACTGTCATTGTCAGCTAGGAGAACTGAATGGAACTTTGTTTTGAAACAGTTGACAAGGAGCTCAAGTATAAAAGCTTCCTCCAAGTGCTTGCTGATCAAAAAAGTATACTTGTACAATAATACCCATGATGAACAAATGCTTGTTAATAGGTGAACTAATAAAAACGAATGCTACATTTACATAATACTGTATACAGCAATGAGAATTAACTGTGGTAACAACCAACAACGTGGACGAATCATTCAAACAAAATTTAGTGAATGAGGCCACCACTACCAAAACTCATACTGTGAGATTTTATATACATAAGCACAAACCCAAATCGAATCCATGGTGTCAGAAGACAGGATGATGGTTATTTTTGTTGAGTAGCCTCTAAAGAAGGGTGCAGGCAAGAAGGCTTCTGCAATGCCGTCTAGATCCGGCTGCTAGATCTGAGTGAAGCATGTAAAAAATCACCAGGTCATACATGTAGACCCATACTTTGTTAAGTTTATGTTTCAAAAAAGGCTTTCCCTCTCACATAAAATACTGAAGTGCTGCATGTGTAAACCAAAATCCACATTCACCCGAGGCTGATGACCACAGTACATTTGTCTCATAAATTTGGAGCTCCCTTCACAGTGAAGGTTATTCCAAGGTTAAAGCTTATCAGGGTAGAGGCTATACATGCTCACTCCCTCCACTTCTAACCCACCTCTGGCACAAATTCAGCCACTGGGACCCTCAAGCAGAGGCATTTTGGCAGCCTTGCGGGCACTTGAACAAGGCTCAGAAAACTCACAGATACGTCAGCTTCCCCTGATAAAAGGACACTACATTCCCATGGAACAAGGTCAGCAGAAGCTGTCTGTGCAGTAAGCCCTTTGCTGATTCGGAGTAAAAAATATTTTATGGGAAGGCAGGGAGACTCTTGTCTAATTCTCTCCTATACAGAGGCAGCAATCCTGAGTACTGGGGCCTGGCTGCTGATACATTCTCCTTGTCCACTCTGCCTCCAGCTCTTTCTTATGTGGGACTGCAGGCCAGAGGGGTCATCCCAGGGGGCACACTGGCCATGGCTAGGAGCCTGTGAGAGTCTTCCAGATTTCCCCTTGCATTCTGAGACCCAGCTAAAGAGAGTTGCTAAGGACAGCAGCTCTGGCCCAGGTACCTAATTAGATCCTCTTCCCATCTTAGCTAACTTTTACTCTTTTCATCACCTTTTAAAATGTTACTTCTTCAGATAGGAAACTCTTGACTGAGTAAAATTCTCCTGTTAGAAAGAATGAACCCATTAATATTCCCCTTCTGGAAATTCTCAATGCACAGTGGTTCACCCTTACCCATGACTTGCTTTTCTATAGTTTGTTACTCATGATCCATTGAAGTCCAAAATTATCAAATGGAAAAATGCAGAAACAAACAATTCCTAAGTTTTAACTGTATGCCATTCTGAGTTGTGAGATAAAGTCTCATATATTCTTTCTCTGTTCCCTCTGGGATGTGAATCATCTCTTTAACCAGCTACATATGCTGCCTTCCCTTTAGCACTATAGTTGCCAACTCTGTTACATGATAGCCTATTGTGACATTTGCAGTACTTACATTCAAGTAATCCTTATATAGTAGCCTAATGCCTCTTCACAATGCCTACATCATTCATCCCATCACAGAGGCACATATATATATGTCATCTCATTGTCACAAAAAGAGCAAATACAATACGATCAGATATTTTCAGACAAGGTGACAGTAAGAGAGCACAAGACCATGACTTTTATTACAGCATTTGGTTATAATTGTTATATTTTTTATTAGCTATTGTTAATCTCTTACTGTGCCTGATTTGTAAACTATACCTTATCACAGATAGATATAGAAAAACATATTGTATAAATAAGATTTATCATCATCCATGGTTTTAGGCATCTACCAAGGATCTTAGAATACGTTCCCTGCAGATAAGAGGGAAGTACTGTACTTATAATCTGACTACCCCATTCTACTGTTTGTTTGATTAGAACAAGGGGTTGTGGCTATTTGTTATGTGTTGAATTGCATGTCTTGCGTGTCCTAGAAAGATTTGCTGGAGTCAACCCCGAATACTTTAAAATGTGACTAACTGGAAATTGGATCACTGTAGATGCAATTACTGAAGATGAGGTTGTACTAGATCACACCCACTTGCTCCATCATAAGCAATGTTTTCAGAATGGGAGAAAGGCATACAGAGAACAATATCAGGGCAGTAGCTGAGATTGGAGTAATTTAGCTATAATACAAGGGACACCAAGGAGCTCTAGCAAACACTAGAAGCTAGAAGAGGCCAGGATAGATTTCAAAACAGTATGGTTCCAAGATACCTTGGTTTTGCACTTGATTTCAGTTTCCAGAACTTTGAAAGAGTAGATTTCTGTCCTTTCTAAAGATTTATTTGAAAGTCATAATTAGAGAGAGGGAAAAAAAGAGAAAGGGGGAGAGAAAGAAAGAGAGGGAGAAAGAGGGAGAGAATGAGAGAGATAAAATACCTTCTATTAGTTCAGTCCCCAGATGGCCATGACAACCAGGGCTAGGCCATGCCAAAGCTAGTAGTCAGGAGTTTCATCTGGGCCTCAGAAGCTTCATCTGGCTCTTCTACATGGCTGGCAGGGGCCCAAATATTTGGGATAACTTATGCTGCTTTATCTGGACCATATGCAGGGAGCTGGATCAGAAGTAGTATAGTTGGTACACAAACTGGCACCAATGTGGGGTGCTACAGTTGGCAGATTTACTCACTTTGCCACAATGCCAGTCTCGGCGTCCATGGTTTTAGGATACTTACTTATGATATTTTATGATAGCCACACCAGGAAACTATTTAGCAGTATAATCTCCATGTCTAGCACAGGACCTGGGACATAGCACATACTCAGTAAGGTAACCTAAGAGGGGTGTGTTCACAAACAATAGTGTATGTACCTTTGTATTAGAAATACCACTGGTCAACATCTCAACTGTGTCCTTTAGACAATGTCACACTCAGTTTCAAAATCTCCCAAACTCTGAACATCATAACATTTTTTCAGTATGGTGCGTGCATTCTTTTTTTTTTTCTTTAAGAGTTATGTATTTTTAATGCAAAGTCGGATACACAGAGAGGAGGAGAGACAGAAAGGAAGGTCTTCCATCTGATGATTCACTCCCCAAGTGACCGCAATGGCTGGTGCGGTGCCAGGAGTTCTTCCAAGTCTCCCACACAGGTGCAGGGTCCCAAGGCTTTGGGCCATCGTCAACTGCTTTCCCAGGCCACAAGCAGGGAGCTGGATGGGAAGCAGGACTGCCGGGATTAGAACCCCCAGCATTCATATGGGATCCTGGTGTGTTCAAGGCAAGGACTTTAGCCGCTAGGCCATTGCACTGGGCCTTGGTGCATGCATTCTTACTGATGGAATCAGTTCTGAATTCACTTGCTTTTCATAGGCCATATGCTACTTTGTATAAATATTTATATATTTTTTACTGCAGCAATATTAGTCATATTATAGTGTTTTCTCTAAGAAGCTTCAAGGGGTGTTATACAATTTATGTCTTAGTAATCCCAACATTTTTCTAAAATACAAAAAAATCTGAATTCTGAAGTACGTCTGCCCCAGTGGTACTGGCTCAAGGGGCCTCGGTAATAAGGAGAGTAGTAAACCTGAATGCTATAGTCTTTTTTAGCTTCTCGACTCCAGGTGTTTAGCTTCATGATTGGGCCTCTGGCCAAAATGTTATGGAGAAGCTGGTTTCCCCAGCATTCTTTTCTACACTGTTTTCTTTCCTCTGGCTCTTCTTTTCCATGTTTCTGTTCTTTCTGTCAAAACCTGCTTGCAAAAAAGACTCAGTAAGCCGACAGTTGCCGTAGATGCCCTTTATTTTCAATGTCTGGCCTGTTCGGACCCTGGGCTCCTGACCAAGGGAAGACAGGAAACACAAGATGACCCTTGACCTTAATGGCTGGAACTAGTCTATCTGCCCCCTGTCCAGCTTCAGGAATGTCTGGATTAGCCTGACACAGCTACATCAGACTTCAGATTTGCTCCTGGATTTCCATGTTGTTCCTTCATCAGTGTTGAAGTTTTGCCTCTAGTCTAGTCTACTAAACTGTGGTTCCGTCACCCTACCTGGATGTGGCTATATCCCTTAGCCATGAGCTGAAAGTTTAACACAATATCAGTCCAGCTAAAGTCACACAAGATTGCCAAAGACAATATTAGCACTAACATTTATATAGCAGTAAAATCACTTTTGTGTTCATTTAAATGCTTTATCTCCTTAAATCCCCTCCATAGCCTCAGGAGACAGGCACTATTATCACTTTCATTTTAACATGGAATTGAGGTCCACAGAATTCAAATCATTGCCTTGCTGCTTATACTACCCAGATGTCATTGGATCTAAGGCTACCATGATTTGGACACAGGGCACTGAGAATGGGTCTGCTGCCCATCAGAGGCCAGCCTGGTAGCTTTGTAAGGTTCTGATAGGCATCCTACCAATCTGTTTGATTGATGTTCCAATAGTGTCCAGGGCTAAGCTCATCCAAGATATTGGAAACTTACATGAGCTTATTTGCTGTATATGTGAACCCTATGAAGAAGGTAGTTTAAGGTTCTAACATCTAACAGGGTCTCTGAGAGGTAAAATAACCTGTCCAAAGTCATCCAACTGGTAAACTGGGGACAGGGGGTGCAAAGTTAGGCAGCCTCATTCCTGTATGCCTAGTAACTGTAATATACTCGCTGCTAAGGCAAAGTAATGAAACAAACTAAATTTGTGTACCAAATGCTAGGCTCCCTGGTGCTTATAACTTCAGAAAATGACAACTGACAAAATGATAGATCTATTCTAAATGACAAAAATACACATGGACACCACTCAGGGCCACGAATACACTTGCAGTTGTTATTTCAGTGAAGCTACAGTGGTACTTGGCAGCCAGATGGGCAAGAGTAGAGAGTGGTCCCCCAAGGGACATGTTTGTTTTTGTACAGGTTGCCATCAGCATTAATGTGGGCAATCACGGGCACATAGTGGTTGGTTCTTCTTGGCAGCTTGTGTTTGTATTACCTCCACAAAAGGAGGAATTTTTGCTTTCCTTTGGACAAGGGCTTATTATGTGAGTTGCCAAGGCTTTCCCCTACTACTCTTTCAGAGTAGGTAATGACCGTTGCCTCTGGCAACTCATTGTTTGTTGCTGGTCTAAATGCACATAATTTCTAAAGGCAGACTCTCTCCTCCACAAGCTATTATGCCCTAAAAACTTTCTCTGACCTTGGCTTTAGCCACAAAGTAAGTTTGTTTCTTTGTGCACAAAAACTAAACAAAGTTTTTGTTCAGAGGAAAAACACCCTTATAAACTTGAGTTACTTGTTAAAAGTAGTCCATAAAGTTGTGTACAACTTCTTAGTCTAAGATTTCTCACCAGTTTCGACCCCGTGTGTTTTTAAAGTCACCCAAAGACATTTATTTCTCTTAGGATATACGTGAGGTCAGAAGGTACACAAAAATCCAACAATCAGGTACCATCAGGTACCACTGAGTATGGCTAACTTGAAAGTGTAAGGTAGGACAGATGGACATTTTCCAGGACTCATCCCACTTTCCAGTTGATTGAAATACTACTTATGGCTTCCAATTTATCTCCAAGTTTCCCAGTTTCTAAATGACCCACAGCTCACACCTGCCAAAATGTCATTCCCAAATGCAAATCTGGTTTCTTTACTTCTGTGGAGTACAAATCTGCATTGAAGTCAGGGCTGAGTTTTCAAAGGGGGTGAGGAGCCAGGATTTCCAGGGCTTAACTTTGTTTCACTTTGTACAGTGGGACAAAAGGGACACTGCACATCTGCAGCTGAACTTTCTAATCACCTTTGCTTCCTCGCTCCTTCCTTTTTCTGCTTTTGAGGGGCTGAACTTCAGTATGAGGTTCAGTAGGGAGTGGCCCAATGGTATGAGACAGGGTTCAGCATTGGGCCGAGGTAGCTGGAAGTCAAACATTCAGTGAGGATTGAACAAATACATAACCACAAGAGAAATAATGTGAGCCAGATTTCTTACTGGCAATGAAGGGAGTTATAAATATAGAAAGGGGAAGGACCAGAATAAATCTTACAGAATTGGATTGGTATTGAGAGCAATGTGAACTCACTGTTTTAAGCAGACAGATACATAGCTATAGATAGATACATCAACATGTAAATGAACATACAGACTTACGGGTGTACATGTGCACCACATACATACATACACACATGGCATATCTTAGTTGTCTCTACTGAAAGGCCTAGAAGCAATTATACCCTAGTGGAATCCAACACATCAGTGTTCAGGTCTTTGTTCTAGATGCTATTCTCCACTCAAAGGAACCAATTCCTATAGAAATGGCTGATTCTAGGGCTGAAGCTGAGAAAATAACAAAGGAGCCTGAAGTATCTTACTGAGCAAGTAGAATGCTATGCTAATATATTAAAAGGGCATGCCTAAATTAAAAGACTTTTCACAGCCATGTCTGGGCATTTGATAGCCATGGATTTTAACCTTATGAATAAAGAAACAATTGATGATGAATAGATAAAATAATAAAGAAATAGGTAAGAAAATAAGGAGTTATCTATTTGAGTGCTTCTTGATAATCTAGATAGTATTATAGAATTTTGAAAATTATAATAGTAATTAATTCAGGAATGATCATCAATAAATATTCAATATGGTAGGTGAAATATTGAGGAAGAACACAATATTTAGATAGTATCTTCTTATTTCCTGGTATAATTTGAATATGATCGTTGTGATCATTGTTATCTATGTGATCATTGTATATTGAAACTGAATTCCTAATGTAGCTGTGTTGGGAGGTAGGATATTTCAGAAGGTGCTTAGGCCATGAGGTTCCAACCTAAGGAACAGGTCAATGCCATTACCAAAGGCATGACTGGGGGAGTTTATTTCCTCTTTTACTTCCTACTAAGTGAGGATAGTCATCTTGTAAGCAAAGCGACCCCTATAAGGTGCAAATGAGTTGATCTTGTGTTTTTAATTTCCAGAAGTATTAGAAATAAAATTCTGTTTTCAAAAATTACCAAGTCTGCAGTATTCTGTCCAGGCAATGCAATCAGAGTAAGGCACTCCCTGTAAAATACTTGATTGCTACTGTTCAATTGAGAAATGTGAGGGACACCATCTTAACCAAATGATGAGTTAACATAAGCAGAAATCAGAGGTATTGCTATTGTCTGTATCCTAATACGATACACTGAGAATACAGAATATTTCTTTTTCTTTATGTCAAAATTCTAAAGGCATGAAGAAATATCAAACAAACCCCAATTGAGGAGTATTTCTCAAAGTGACTGGTCTGCACTCTCAAAATAATGTCAAGGATATAAAAGACCAGAAATGACTGGGGAACTGTTCTGGAGTGAAGGATTCTAAAAGAAGTCACATCTCCTTTAAAATATAAATGGAAAAAAATGAGAAAGGAAAAGATAAAAGAAATGACATTTCAATGGAAAATGTAATCCTGTATCTTGGATCCTAGACCTACGTAAGACTTCATTATGTAGCAAAATCTGGCTGCAATCTGTATTATATAGTATCGTCATTTCTTGATTTTGATGTTTATTCCATGGTAAAAAGGAGAGGATCCTCCTCTTAGCTAGTAGACACTGATACGCTAAGTGAGGTATCACCTAAATTTATTCCTGAATAGTTCAAACCTAAGAACAGCTAGGGAAATGAAATGAAGAGTAAACGGGAGCATACTGCATTATTTTTGAATTTATTTTTAGAAACAGAAATTGTTTCAAAATAAATATTATTAAAAAAATCATTTGTTTGCTTGCCACCCACAAGCTATGCTCAGCTTCTTGTTCTGTGATGTGATGTGCTTCTCAAAGAAGTTTCCAGATATCTTTCTGGTTTAATCAAGGTTGCCACTATTTCTGTTTTGCATTCCCTGTCTCCAACTGGCAGGTTTTCTACTTTCAGGTTGAGTACTAAACATCTCTCTCCTCTCTGATATCCCTTCCCACCACAAGGAGGCAGGCTTGTAGGCTGCTGCTAACCCTTTTCCTAATGGCATTCTATTTATCCCATAGGCTCATGTCTATGCAATACTGCAGTGATTTCACTTCTTGCTTAGCTTCCTCACTCGACTATAGCTCCATGAAGCAGCAAAGACCTTGACTTACTCATTTCAGCACTTCCAACACTAGTAGCAGTGTCTGGGACACTGCATGTGTTCAGGGAGGCATCATGGCATGATATAGACTTGAACGAAGAATATTCATGTTGTTCATGAATAAATTGTGTTCTCCTATTTTTTAGTGAATAATCCTGGGAAAGCAACTTAAAATTCACTCATAATTAGAAAGAAAATAGTAACAGAATTGTTAGAAGGTTTCAGCCAGAACCTCCATGTATAAAATCTAAAAACCCTGGCCTGGCACAATAGCTCAATGGCTAAAGTCCTCACCTTGCATGTCCGGGATCCCATATGGGCACTGGTTCGTATCCTGGCTGCTCCACTTCCCATCCAGCTCCCTGTTTGTGGCCTGGGAAAGCAGTCAAGGATGGCTCAAAGCCTTGGGACCCCCACACCTGTGTGGGAGACCCAGTAGAAGCTCCTGGTTCCTGGCTTCGGATTGGCTCGACTCTGGCCAGTTGCAGCTACTTGGGGTGAACCAGTGGATGGCAGATCTTTTTCTCCTTCTCTCCTTCACTCTGTAAATCTGATTTTCCAACAAAAATAAAATCTTAAAAAAATCTAAAAACTCAGTGCACAGGGACCACCAAGGACTAGCTCCCATTAACTGGCTTATTACTGAGCATTTGGTGGATATCTGTCGAGTGCAGGCATAACTGCTGTGAGGAGAGGGATGACAGAGCAGAGGGAGGCAGCTTCCTGGAATGAATTAGAGAAAACAGCCGCAGGCATGTGCCCAGCCCAACTTCTGTAAGTATTCACCATCAAGACTGAGAGATACACAGGGAGTGGGAGCCATGTTAACTAGTTTTAAGACACTTGCAGTTAAGATGGGGAGACTTGGCAAATACCCAGGAGACAAAGCAACAATGTTAGATCACAGTAACAAGTTAATTGCTAAGCTGTTTGACTAACTCAGGAGCACTGCTTACATTCAGAAGACACTTGGCATAGTGATGCTCATGAGGAATCACAGTTTCCAAAAGTGTTGATATGTGCTATCTCATCTAATCCTCCAACCTTGAAGCAAGCAAGCATCATGTGTGAATAATAAAGCCCAGTCTCAGAGAAACCAGCCATTATCCCAAGGTTGGAATGGGAACTTAGGTTATGCCTGCCCTCAATCACAAGGAGGAGTGAGTTTAGAGGGATTGCATAGAAACAAGATCATAAAAGTGGTTACTTGCTTCTGCAGCAGATGGACTGGTTACCATTCATATGTAACCACTATATTTTAGAAAATTCTTTAAAGGGGCTCACAAAAACAAATTAACATAGATGTTAGACAAAATCAAATAAAGACATGTTTGATAAAAAATATGTATGGTTTAAGCTACCTCCCCAAATGCTCAAGTCCCAGGTGCTCCATTTCCGATCCAGTTCCCTATGCTCCTGGGACAGGAGTGTAGGATGGGCCAGGTTCTTGGGTCTCTGCAACTGCACTGCAGACCAGATGAGGCTCCTAACTCCAAGCTTAGCCCACTCTTGCCCTTTATAGCTATTTCTCTCTCTCTCTCTCTCAATCTCTCTTTGGGTGTTTGTTTCTGTAACTCTTCCTTTCAAGCAAATAAACATACGTAGAAAGTTTGAAAGCTAAAAACTAATCAAAAGCATATATGGTAAACAGGAGCATAAGAATCATGATTGTCTACAAAATAGTAACTTTATAGTTCAGCAAAGAGGAGCTGGAGTCTTGCTTGCCTTGGAGTTTAACCTGTTTGGCATTAGGTTTTGGCTCCATGAAAATAGTTACAGGCAAGTGTAGCCAACATCTAAAGGGGACAAAGCACTCATTTTTACTTGAGAATTGTGTGGCAAAGTAATTGTTTCAGTTTTGTCAACTTGTCTCTCCTTCCAAATCATTTCTAAAGGGAAAGTAAACCAGTCAAAGCTACCAGTGCTACAGATGACACTCATCAAGGCTTTTCTTTTTTTTCCTCTTTTTGATTTGCTATTTGTTAAATTAATAAATAGCTCTTGATAAAAAAAAAAGTGGTGTGGTGTTACAGGATACAATTTACCACCTCATGACTAGCATGCATTGCCTCTGAATCCACTCCCTTCACAGAGCACAGCAGACAGAAGACACCCAAAGTACAGCTGGTTACCACAAGGTACTGCTGGCCTTCCCTCATCCACATCTCAGTGTCCCCAAATGTCCCTGTGCTCGCCCACCTGTACCCAGCTTGATTTATTCACACATTCCAAGCTCTGATTTCCATTCTTGGATACTCTGCCTCCAGGTGATATTACATTAACATATGACAGAA
Source organism: Ochotona princeps (assembly GCF_030435755.1). Lineage (NCBI taxonomy): Eukaryota > Metazoa > Chordata > Mammalia > Lagomorpha > Ochotonidae > Ochotona > Ochotona princeps. The sequence goes on from NC_080845.1 coordinate 43,980,775, forward strand.
TTCTTTATCATTCAGCATGAAAAGAACTAAATCCTGTCATTGGGAATATAGATGAGCCTGAATGACATATGTTAAGTAAAGTAAGTCAGACACAGGAGGGCTAATACCACATATTCTCACTTACAGACCCACTTACATTGGTCTCATAATGGTGGAGACTGGAGCAGTGCTTCCAGAGGCTGGAAAGTGTGTGTGTGCATGTTGGTGGGGCAGACAGAGGGACTGTAAGACTTTAACAGTTGGATGGAAGGAATAACTCTCTGAGGTCTCTAACAGAGTAGGGTTGTTACAGCTGATAACACTTTCATACCAGGCAGTAGAGAGGATTATGAATGTTTCCAACACAAAAATCCTTGAGATGATGTTACCATGAAGTGACCACTGCTCACTGAATGCACACATTGCAATATCAACTATATTCTTAAAAGATGTAAAATTATTACATGTCAATCAAGAACAATAATAAATGTAATTACTGCTGGGCATCATAATTCAGCTATCAACTTCCTGAGAAACAATTAGTGGGGTAGATGACTGCAAGATTTGTTTTACTTTTCAGAGTCCAGTGTTTCAGTTGGCCTGCCAAAAATTCTATAAGTTTCGTCTTAAAGATACTTCTAGGGCTGTTCTTGTGGTCAGATAACAAAAGGATTTTTCTTAGATTACCAACAGAGTTTCATCTGTAGTTGATTTTCTTCTTCTCTTTCTAAAGCCAATTTTTGGTTTTGATTCTAATTTTTCTCTATTTTGCCTTAATGGATTTTCTTATTCTGAAGGTATCTTACTGAATCAACCTCCTTCATTTTCTAGAATCACCTTTTTCAAATACAGTGGGCTCCTGCTGGCTTAATCACTTGTCGATTTTTCAGTTTACCAAATATCTTTCTCAAAGCTATGAATTTCCTTCCAACTTCCCCTGCATATACTCTCTTCATTTTCCAACCTCAAACCCTTATTCAAGCTCTTTTCCTTCCAGGAAGGATTTTGTTAACTGCTTCCACTTCAATCCCTCCCCATCCGCAACTCATATCAACTGTACCCTCTGCATCCTATTGGATTGTCTGTTATTTGGCTCTTATTTATGTTCTACATCAATCATTATGTAGCTATTCAATGTCCTATGCTACAGCTACTTGCTTGATACAATTCTATTTGCTTAAATGTTTTTCTCTTGTTATCATTCCATAGATTATAATTGGGGCCAAGTGTTTCGGGGACAAAGAAATTATTTGGAATCCTTAAGATCAAACCATAAACATCTTTACCTATTTATTTATTTCCACGTGGCAATCTTTGCTTAAACTTATAAACCTAAATATTTCTCCCTGTGATGGGCTGCATTGTGTTCTCCCCAAAACATATGTCAAATCCAAACTCCCAGCAGCTCAGAATGTGACCTTGTTTAGAAACTGTTTTTACAGAGGTAATAACGTTAAAATGAGATCATTAGGGTGGGTCCTAATTCAATATGCATGATATTCTTAGGAAAGGGGAAATTTGGATACACACACACACACGGATGGTGGCCATGTGAAGAAGGATTAGAGATGTACCGTAAAGCAACAAATGCTAAAGATTGTTGGTTAATCACAAGATGACAGGAAAGGGCAACCTACAGGTTCCAGAGGGAGTGCTGATCTGTACAGGGCTCAAGTTCAGATTTTTAGACTTTTAGAATACATTCCTGGTACTCTCTGTCACCTGATTTTGGCAAAGGTAAGACAACTCTAATGCAATAACAAAAATTTGAAAAGTTCCAAATCAGATATGATCCCTAAAATGGAAAATTTCACACCTGATCTCAGGAGACAGGTAGCAGTCTAAACACAGGCATACCAACACCATGATGTGCAATTACTCTCAGTCTATGTACATAATGTGTATGTGAGACATAAATACGTTTAATATTTAGACTAGGATCCCATCCTCAAGATATCTCTTTGTATATATGCAAATGTTTTAAAATTGGAAAAAAGCAGAAATACTTCTGTTCTCAAACTTTTTGGATAACAGATATACAGTGTGCACTTTGCTGTGGTAGTCTTATCAAATGAATACACTTCCCCATGCTAGTTTACACTGGCAGCTTTTAATCTGTCACTTATACTGTGAGGAGAAACCTTTCTGAGTATTATATTCTAACATTTTCTGTATAAAATGCTTGCCTCAAAATTTATACGTATGATTCTACTCTTTCCAAGATTCTCTCTTTTTTCATCATAAATGTTTTTTCAGTGTTACAAATTTTAGTTCTTCTCCCATTCATAGGTTCATGATTCACACATGTAAATGTGCTTGTAACTGTGTATCCACTTTTTGGAAACCTTGTCTAATACAAGTGTTCTGCTGAAGGACTGGGATTCGGAGATTTTCAAAGTGTTCTTGATATTAAGGGCTTTCAGAGGCAATCATGAAGCACCATAATAAGTGTTCTTGCATTCATTAATTCATTCAGCTAGAGTTACTGAGTGTATTTTTTCATTATTAACAAGAACATCATGTATTGCATACTGACCACTTCATAGGAAATGCCACATTAAAATTACTAAACAGTTCTATGATGACTTTTTATTATCTTGGTTAACAGATGAGAATACTGTGGCTTGAAGGGCTGAAGAATTTGTTCAAGATTACAGTCATTAAAAAACAACAACTGGGATTAAACTCTGAAGATTCCTTCATGAGCAAAAAACACACATAGCAGAAATGAGATTTAGTTAGGTGTTCAACGAAATGGTCAATATGTTCTTGGGAACTTGATCCCCCCAAAAATGTTAATGAACACAGAATTACTGCTACCATTGGAAAAAGAAATGAAGATTTAGCGTAACTCTACCACTTGGGACACATTCATCCCATACAGAGGGCCTGGTTCAAGTCTTGCCTACTTTGCTTCTGGCCAAGCTTTCTGTCAATGCATACCTTGTTCAGCAGTAGGTGATGGCACAAGTACTTGAAACCCTGACTCAGATGTAGGAGACTTGGATTGTCACTGAGCATATTTTGTGTGCTAGGTTCCAGGTAAGCTGTCAGACAAGCAAATTAGACAGATAAGCCCTATTTTTGGGGGGCTTATGAGTTAATCTATGAGAGAATAGGTATCAAGTGCTAGGGAAGTAAAAGAATGCGGATTAGGAGTAAAGAGAGAGTCTTAGATGGCTTCATGGATTTGGCGGTATCTGGACTGAGTCTTGAGGGTTGAGTTAAGTGGCAAAGACAGAAGGCAAAATGAAGTATAAGGAAACTTCTGGGTAACTGCAATATTTATTTCCCATGTTGGAAAAAATATTGAGTAGAAAACTGAGAACATCCTTGGAGAATTCTGGCTCTCACTCCTTTTTGTTTTCCTTGATGTAATTGTGGGTGTGTAAAGAAGACTGGGACACAGAGGCACTTGGGGCAGCCAAACCCCTCACAACAAAGGTGACTTCAGCTTGTTGTATTCCAAACTCACCGCTCTGGGACATCTGTGGAATGGCACACGCCTAACCAGCTGAGGCTGGCCATGGCGAACATGCTCTTAGCCCATCTGTCCCGAGTTGCCAGCCTTTCCTGAGAATTCCAAGAAGACCAAGACATGGAATAACTTGGGGCTTCAAGGAGGTCCTCCACCATGTTTAACTAGGTCATTAAGCCATGTCAGACTTACTTGGTCTGGGGGAGGAAAGCAAAATAAAGAGCCATTTCCAAGTACAGAACTCCTTGTCAAGACAAGAGAAGCATGTAGCTATTGATGCACCAGTTGCTATTGAAGGCACTAGGGTGCACATACACATGTTGAGACACACACAATCTCTCTCTTCCTCATACACATACACACACAATCTCTCTCTCCATCACACACACACACACACACACACACACACACAAACACCTCCCCACACTCACGGCCTGCTCTTTAACAACCAGGAATGCTCCTATTCACACAGATGTTCTGTTCCCAGGACGTGGGGAATAGCAAGCCATGCACTTTCTGGCCCTGAAGCGTGTTTACTTGGGAAGTGAGAATGAGACCTTTCACAAATGTTTTTATATTAGAACACAGAAAAATGACCTAGAATTATTTTTTCAAGTGAGGTTCAAAAACTTCTCCAAGTAGAATGTGTTTTACTCTTTGATGTTTTTTTTGTTATCTCAGAGCAAGTTAAGGGATTATTAACTGAAAAAAAATTGAAATGGTCATATTAGGATTTATATCGGTTTATTAAATCCCTCATTTGTTTTTGATTATCCATGATGCTCATTTATTGCTAGGACTTTTATCCCTGGAATACTAATTTTAAACACTTTTGAATTTGATGGAGCGGACAATTTGCCTTAAATCCCTCAGTTACGTTTACCAAGTAGGAGGCACATGAGCATAATGTCCAAGAATCAGGCTGGCCCAGGATCTTGTATTACAACACAGCAGGTTTAGAATTTATTTCTATTTGTGTTTCATAACCTTGGGCAAGTTATACCCTCTTTGAATGTCAACTTGTTTATCTGTAAAATGGGGACAACAAACTATAATATCGACTTGCAATAGTTATTGGGTGCTTGTTATGTTCTGAGACACTGCTCTAAAAAATTCATACATACTAGCTCCCTGAAGCCACACAGCAATGCTTACATATGAGTTCTATTTATGTCATTTTATTATAAGTTCAATTAAAGCAACCCCTTGACTAGGCCTCAGAGCTGGTCAGTAAGAGATACAGGAGCTGACCCTAAGTGATTGAACTCTGGAGTTGCTAATGTTTCTTGTCTGCCAACCTCTGGTTTATACAGAGATTGAAACAAAATACCACACAGTTGGTGCCATTTTGATTATCATTGTCATATTATTTACTATCTACAAAAGAAAATAATAGAAGGAGCAGGACTCTTTTTTGCTTATTCTTGAAATCACTGCTATTACTATACCAAGTTAAAGCAATTCCTTTTCTTGAATTTGCTTGCTTCCACAATTAAGATAAAGCTTAGCTTCAAGGAGTCTAACATTCCCAGGACCCAGAGAATTTCCTAGCTGCCGTCAGATCCTCAGAACATATTATTGTTTTCAGCCAGAAAAATAGAAAGTACAGGCACAATACAGCAACATAATTCTGAGTAAGAACACCAAGGCTCCTCTGACTTGAAAAAAACCACACATAAAAAATTTTTTTTAAACCTCATGCTTCATTGAGGTAAACTGAATTCCTAATTGCTGACTTATTCGTTAGCACAAATTACTAACGAAGTTCAGTTCTTAAGATCTATTAGTTCAACCATTTTTTTTCTTTCCCTCTTTTATGCTTACCCTTATAAGTAAAGGATAACCCATTACCCTTTACTTTCAAATAGTAAGGGATACTTCCTCATTGATGGATATACTTCTGTGGGAGTCATAAACATTTTTATTTGAGGTAACCAGAGTCTTCTTAGTTACACATGTGGTATTCATTTTTATAGTGGTATATAGAGAAAGAATAAGAATTTCTTGCAGTTACACTTATTTTAGCGAAAAAAAAGTTATATCCATTGCTAATTATCAATATCCCTTTTCTGTACCCAAGTCTTACGCTTAATATATTTTTAGCTAGGGAACACTTTATGCAGAAATCATCCTTAAATGAGCAGCTACTCACATGAATGTTTTACATATGTTAACTCACCAATCTGCACAAAACCATTACGAGATGGGCACTATTTCAGCTTATGTTATAGCTAAAAAAAAAAAAAAATAAGGACAAGAACAGGTTGAGTTATTTGCTCTAGGATGTAGCCAATCAGTGGCAGAGCTAGGATTCAACTTCAGGAAGAGTGGATTTCATACTGTGTTCTGAGTCACCACAGTTACTTGATCTCTCTGTTATACGCACAGAGCTCAAAATTGGGAAATATTACTTTTCAGTCTTTTAGTGTGAGCTTTTCCATCCAATGTCTACTTGGCCAAGCCACTAAAAATCCTTGAATTCTCTCATCATCATAGATAAAAAGAGAGAATTGGATCCAATTACATTCTGATATTCTACAACTCTAATAACTCATTTGTCAAATGTTTACATTCCAGACAAGTTCAACAGGCAAGCATCTTGTTATTTCCAAACTTTTTAGAGTGTATAGAATGAAAATCTATGAGTTTTTAGCATTGTTAATATTAATGATGCTGACAGAACCTATTGGTAAGTGGAGAGATCTGGATATACAATACATTTTCCAATGACCATGATCCCTTAATCACCAGAAGTGAATGAACCCTGCTTCCCTTAAGTGGTTAGCAAGATTGTGGTTCATAACAAACATGTTCTCTGAATGCAGGCTCAGGATTGTGGACTTACTGATGAAGTGACTTGTTCCACCAATATTACTGAGAGAGAGATGGAGATTTGGATTGGAAACCCATCCTGTCTCACCTTTTTAAACAGCCTCTCAAGTGGAGAGAGCTCTTTGTGAATAAATGGTCATACACAATGTTCAGAAAGTCCATTGCAGAGGGCTTGGTGGTTCCAAAAGTAGGTTAAGAAAGAGGCATGGCATAAATGTTGGGACAGGCTTACATGTAAAAGTAATATAAACACACAGATAATACAAAGGGAATGTTTCAAATCTGATGAGGAAGAAAAATATAGCAAGACAGTATCATCAAACATTTTAAACTCACCTACATCAAGGTAACAGCCTGCCTTTCCATGTCAAGAGGAGTCCACTCCATCAGCCCACTATCCCTGCCTAGGCAAGTGCACAGCTACAGCAAGATCATGTGGGCAAGGGTAGCCTGCTCCTTGCTTGTTTGACTGAACTACCCTCCAGGAGGGGTGGAGCATGTAAGGGTGAGAAGGAAAACAGTCATTATTATTATTATTATCATCATCATCATTATTATTATTGATCCAGGGAGGGTCAATCCAGTCCACATGTGCTTTTAGTTTACTCCATCAAGGTCAATTATATAGTCAGCTTCCACTAAATTAAAGTGAATGAAAGTGCCCATTTTCACAGAAATAATTTCTAGGAATACGTGGGGGGGTGTGCATTCAGGACTATGTAGGTATCTAGCCAATAATTCAGGCAAAAGCAAAGAAAAAATGTTTTTCCTGACTTCTAAACTGACACCTTACTGTCTCCTTCCAATTGTAAACAAATGGCCTATCATCCATGCCTCCTGAATTGCTGAAGAGCTGCTGAGTTGAGAATTTGACAGTGGGGTGCATGATGTGAGGAATAGCTGGCTCTCTATCAGCTTTTTTCCATATAAGAAACATGACAGTATTTTTCTCAGAGAAAGAGCACTGATAAATGATATCTGTCTAGTTGTGGTAGACTTTACACTGATAAATACCTTGCTTATAACAGTTTCCTCCTGTGATTTTCTATAGCTTGATGAGACTTAGCACTATACTGAGCAATACCTCCCTGGGCATTACATTCTTCGAGTTTTCTGGCTTCTAATCTGGATGGAGGCAGGAAAAGTGTAACAGATATGGGAAGTGCATGTTTGTGTGTGCGCATGTGCATGCATGTACACCTGGGGTGTTCTGTGACCAACAGTATTTTTTTTCTTTTAATTTTAGGAAATTTTCCCAGTAAACCACATCAATCATGTAAATTTAATTTTCTATCATTGGAAATTTATATTCCAATTTCACAGAGTATCCTAAGCTTAGTTAGGCATGATTTATAGAGTCTTCTCAAGTACACTGTTGACTGTAATAGAGGAGCAACCCATGTTTGGCACGTAGTATTTTTATGAAGGCCACAGTATAAACTTCTTGACACTTTCTTCAGTTCTTAAACTTCAAAAGCAGCTTGAATTTCAGCCCCTAAATTGGGATTTCTCTGTCATACTGCTGTGTCTCTGTGTTAAGCATATCTTTCAAGAAAATCTGTACAATAATTAAGTATTTAGAAGATGGATCAGATAGCTGGACCTAAAAAACAACCTCTTGAAATATCTCATGTGGCAAAGGATGAAGGGATGGCTTAAAAGTATAAAGACGGGGTAATAATTCAGTGTCTTGTATTTACATAACACTCAGTTTTACAGAACTTGTAGTGCTCTGTAAAAATCCAATTCAAGAGCTCATAATCCCGAGTTCATAGTTGAAGGAAATGGCAAGGAATTGGGATGTCCTTAGCTAAGTGTCTTCCAGTATTCTACCATTGCAAAATTCCACATCTTCTGGGTCTCTCTCTCTCTGATGCTTTCAGAGCCACCAAAGATGCTGTCTGAGGCATCATGGTAGCTTGGAAAGCACATGGAAGGTACGGATAAACAATGGGTTTCAATTTCCTGTATTGTCTATAGGAATATGATTAATTTTTAACAGTTGTCATAGTTATTAATGAATGACATAGTTTCAGAACAGTTAAATACCCAGCGACGCTCTTTACAGAGTCTTTTTAGGTTGACTTGGAAGATTGAAACAGACAGAAGACAGGGAACAACATTGGTTCAAGTGCTTTTAAGAAAACTAGATGTGGGCTCAAGGCAAACATTTAAGTAGTATATCAATAATGTGTTTGATAATAATTTTGCAAAAGAAAATTCTTTGATAATTATAAGATCACAGGACTCAGCTGACTGGTCCTTCCTTAAGGTCCCCTTCCTTGACTTGGATTATGTGGTTTATCTCAGTATTTTCATAAGAGACTGGTTGATAGATTCAATATGGCAATAGTGACTCTACAACACAATAATCTGTTTGTATATTGGCCTCCCAATAAACTATTAGTGCCTGACCCAGGGTCAGTGTTCTAGAATTGTTTATTTTTCCAGAGACTACATTGGGAACTTAACAAATATCTGCCTAACTGAGATGGATTTTCTCTTAGCCAGAGGAAAATGTTGACCTTTCTAGGGATAATAGCTGATCAAGGGTAAGAAGGCCTTCTTGATTTAGACTGGGTAGCCCCTTTCTTCTGTAACAAAAACCAACATTACTTCTTTAGCAGAAAATATGGAAAATGCAATCTCCTGAAGTAATCACCTACATCCTCCAAACAGAGATAACTTACAGTGTGACATGCAAACAAAACACAACAAAAATTCCGGGATACTAAGCACTTAAACTACATGTCCTCACCACAACCTTTTAAGTGTTAAAAAGAAGTAGCACTCTGAAAAGTTAAACAAACTGCTCAAGGCCAAAGTGCTAGTAAATCATAGGAACTTTATTTTAATCCTCATTTGTGTGATTCCCAAACCCATGCTTTTAAGGTTGAAATAGGAGGCTAGGGATTAATTACTTAAACCTTAGTATAAATTCACTTAGGTAGCTTTAATTCTCAGTTGAATTGAACCGAAAAAAAAATGAGGTATGGGTGGGAAAAAAAAAGAAATTAGGAAATTGTGCCTTATATATTAACGCAGGAATGACCAGCTGGGAATTTGGGCAGTAAAAAGGCAAGGTGATTGAGAATAAATTGCAAAGGAAGAGGAGAGGAGTAGTAGAAAAGTAGAAAAACAGGGAGTTCACAGGCATGTTCTAGAGAAAGAAGTATGTGCGTGTGTATGAGTATAGGGGTGGTGTTGTTGTTGTCATGGTAATTTACATCTGACAGAGGCCATCAGCTAAGCATAAACTAGGTTAGTGGTTACTGGTAACAGTGCAGCATAGAAGAGTCCAGCATAGAATGAAGCTCTTAGCTCTGACATCTTGTGGATTCATCAGCCCAGGTTGTATGTCTGTGAATGACTTAGTAGTTACATAAAATGTTTTCTTAGGACATGAGTCCTTTGTCTAATGAACTCAGTGTTGAATTTTAAGGCTCACTTTGTCATTCAACTCTTCCTTTAGCTTGCTTCGTTGCCTCAGCATTTGATTTTACCTGAGAAATGTGTATTTGGATGAAAAGATTTGTTTATTTGAGAGTTCACACACAAACACAAACACACACACACACACACACACAGAGCAAGAGAGTGAGAGAGAAATCCTGCACCAGATTCAGAGTTTCATATGGGGTGCCCACATGGGTGGAAGGGCCCAAGGATTTGGGCTATCCTTTTAATGCATTTCCAGGTACATAAGTATGGAGTTGGATCAGAAACGAAGAACAATCAGTACTTGAACGGGTGCCCATGTGGGATGTCAGCACTGCAGGCCATGGCTTTATCTAGTACTCTACAGTGCCAGCCCCTTGAATGAATTTTTGATTGTAAGTGCTAGCTTTTGTGCAGAGCCTAATTCTACTCTTGCTAATTTAAGAATATGAGTCTGATCTCGGAAGAATATGAGATGAAGGTTATCTGCCAGAAATGGAGAAGACCTTACCATCATTTTTTGTTTTTGGAAATTTACTAGGTTATACAATAAAAATGATTATTTTCATTGTGAATATGCTGTGGTAGAGCATACCTTGGAATAAGGTAGGTGACAGAGTAATAGATGGATCTATAAACAGCATTGACAGAAGGGAAGCTAGAATCTCAAGCTCTTTTAATTACTTTGCCATTAAACCTTATCTTGTTCCAGATCTAGACCTGCCACTAACTACTTACACATTTCTTCAGAGACTCAGTTTCCTTTTAGTAAAGTTAGACTAGGAATAATAGCAGGCCAATAAAATTGTGGGGTGATACAACAAAATAATGTGCATAAAATTATGAGAACAATGTCAAACCTGTGGTCAGCTTTTGGTAAACAGAAAGCATGAGAGAAGCAAGGATATGGAGGCTAGATGCCCCACCTTAGCTGTGGTGAGTTGGATCTTTCCTTCTTTACTTCCTCTCTGTTCTCCTCCATCCCGCAACTATTCAGTGTGACATGTGGCTAGTTACAACACAATTTCTATAAGCTTCCTGTCTTATCACATACTTCTCTGGGTCTTGGGTCACAGCTGCTCATTTACAGGTTCACACCTCACTCACCTAAGGGCCTTACTTCCTCCAGGTATATCACACAGGATATTAACTTGTTTTAAAAATATGTTTCCTCTGTTCCCACTTCATCATCTCATTGTAATACTTGAAAAACCTACCCTATTGGGTTAGTTATAAAACTCAAGTGGAATGTCCCAGTAAGGCCTACCTTTGGTAGACGTGGGAGATGCCATGAGAACCAGGTGTCCTTTGTGCACTCTACCTACAACAACTGGCAAGGGCTTGAAGTGGCTCTGATCCACAGCTTTTCTTTCTTGTGCCTCAACGCTAACTGGTTGACAATATTTAGGAATAAACTATAGTGAGTATAAAGCAAATATGAAATTCTTGTTCATATGATTTCTGCCTACAGAACTAAGAAGGATAGCAGACTACTGGCATTTGAGTGTCTACTATGTAAGCAATAACTAGCTGAGTATTTTAAATATGTGATCATCCTTGCAACTCTCTTCTGTGGTCGGGATAATTATGTTTGTTTTCTAGATAAGGATAACTCAGAGATCAAACTAGCCAGTCCAATGCCACAAAGGCAATATAAGAATTGACTTCTTTTTGAACCCAAAGCCGCTTGATTTTTAGTTTATTCCTAACATACTTCCTCTCACTGGTAGTGAATATTTAACTTTTTAACAGTCAGCCCTTTTCTTGGTTCTTGTCCTTCTGAATTCTGCCTCCTATTAGGAAAACGTGGCAAAGTGGCACCTGACTTAAAAAAAGAACATCACTCAAAACATGCTGAGATGAGAATGAGCTATTTCTTCCAGGTGTACAAGCATCACCAATGTAACTGTGCTTTGGTATATAACATCTCTGTAAAGTGTTAAACTCTAGGCAATCCAGGAAGAGGGCTCCTTTTCGTTTCTTTGAGTCATAAAGATATCTTCTTTTGGCGGCCAGAAAGGTGATACATGGATTCTGTGTCAGGGACCAGAGTTAACAGCAGTAATTATACAGAAGGAATCACCTTGGCTGTTCTAGCATGCACTATCTGTCCCATGTCTGTGACTATCTGGACCAGGAGGAAATGAACTCCACCAGTACAATTCAAATTCCCAATATAAAGCAATAGGCATCTAGAGGGTCTAGAACTGTGTTGATGGAGGGACAATAATTCTTTCTTTAGGTGTCCTGTGTCACCACACAAACACCAAAGCGCAGGGCAGCCTACGTGGAGATAATTTAAATAAATAAAAGAGAAAAAGAGGGGATGGTGAAAACATGAATTAAGGATGCAGATCCATTATAGGAAAGGAAGCCACTGGGAGGGCACCGCATCGTGGTGGATCTTTCTGCAACATTGGCGGGTAACCTGACAACTGCCTGATCTAGTGCTGGCATCACTGATTGATTTATAAGCTAGAAGGTTCATGAATTTTGTAAAACCCCAATGTTTCAGTATTTTATCCACAGGAGAAAGCTAGTGGAGGGTAGCATTTCCATCCCCATGGTGTTCATGAGCAGTGGGATAGATGACTGTCACAGACACAGCAGGTTTGGTGTGTGTGTATATATATATGTTTTGGTGTATATGCATACACACATACATATACATGTGTGTATACATACAAGTACAAATATTTACATATATTTGGTAAATAGTACATGAGCTATTTCGTGAATAGCTACTTAGAGAAAGGCAGCATGGGATCCAGGATTAAAGGGAAAGACAATGACATTTCCAGGACCAGTCACATACTCCGGCTTTCCCTGTTCCAAGGAACAAAGTGAGTTTTGCTAATTAGTATAGCCTAGCAAAATGCCTGACACAAATATGATACTCCATAAGTATTTATTCATGGAAATTGAATGAAGAGAAATTCCGGTTACATTAAGGAGAATCAAAAAAATCTAAATAGAGACATGAAATGTTATGTTCCAATTTATTTTGAATACCATTAAAATGTTAGAAAACATATGCAAATTCAATGTTTCACCATCTTTCCTATGTGAATGCTTTCACCTAAATTTTTCATATGATAACCTATGTCTTCTCTGTTGATGTCTTAGTAAGCATTCATTTATACATGAAGCCAGTGCCCACTTTGTGACTAATGGTGGTCTTAGTGATCTGATCCAAGGTATTTTTCCATGAAAAGTTTCAGTTCTTTGGATAACTATCATTACCTTCAAAGACACAGAATGTTACAGGAAGAGGGGCTCAAAGGTTACACAACTGCCTGATCATACATGCATGGCTTCTTTGGGCACCCTAATATGAGATTTACCCTTTTGCCAGGCGGACAGGCTGAGTCAATACAAACACATTCATCACAGGAGGATAAAAAAATGCCAACAGAACTATGATAGCAGCTCATTACTTATCAATTAAAATATTATGTTTCAGATTAAACAGAGCATGCCACTTGTGACTCTATTTATGAAATAAACAGATTCCTATAAGATATTAAAGTGTAGCCACCATTGCCATTTCAGCTGTCTTCACTGAGCAGCTAGAGTCATCTTTCTCCAAGTAAATCTTATCCCATTATTCTATTCAATCCCTCCAACACATTGCTCTCCACATGTGCAGGACAAAGTTAAACAGCTTAATTCTGATCACCAAACCTCCTGAATGTGGCATCTGCTCACTTCCCAATATTAGCTTCCCCTTTTTCATTCCTGTATCTTTATGCTCTTCCTTTATCTTGCAACATCTCTTCATTCCTTACCTGGTCAATTCCTTATGTCTTAAAGTAAAACATTTTCTGTCCCAACCTTCAGCACCCGCAGAACTCTGGGTTTGCCTTTTTCATCACAGATAATGTTTTTAAATCTTTACCTTTCATTAACTGGTCACTTCTTCAGGACAGACAGTTATACTATTCTAACTTTTCTTTTACTCAGTTCACGTGTAAAGACACTCTTGGCAGAAGGTCATCTTAGTTGATGGTCTGGGTCTGTAGAAAAACTTTTCCCAGTGTTTAGGCAAAATTGCTGATCTGAGAAGATGTTTAACTATGTTAATGGTTAAGGAAACAAAAGGAAAGCTTTGCTTTCAGAACTTCAATGGATGAATATTCTCAATCCTTATGTTTCTATAATTTTAGATTAGGTCATATGTGCTTTCAGGTGACATACTGGAACAATGGGTATGGTTCCTCGATCCTTAGACTCATGCAAAAACAAAATCTACGTGTGCCAGTGGTTTCTACTATCATCAGACCCCATTTACCACAGTCTAGAAGTTGTTAGAGAAGCTGATGTATAACCACAGAATGGGATCTCATTAGAAAAAGTAATTGTTTTAGCTAGGCAAACACAGCCAGCCTTCCAGATTTGTAGGTTCTATATCTGTTGGGTTCAATTAAATATGGATTTCTGATATTTTAAAAATACTGTTTGTAGAGAACATAGAAAGCTTTATTTTCATGTCATCATTCCCTAAACTAAACAGAGTAACAAGTACTTATACAGTCTTTATATTTTATTAGATAACTATAAGTAACAGAAGTGATTTAAAGCATACAGGATGATATGCATATATTACATAATTTCACTACATTGTTTTATATAAAGGTTTGAGCATTTGCAGATACTGATGTTTGGGGCAATCTTGGACTCAGTCCTTTCCAATTACTAGGGATTTTTTTTTGCCCTTGTTGATGTCAAAATAATGCCTGGACAATTCTGATCACTGGGTCAATATACTTTTTTGGTAGAGAAACAACAAAAGCTCCCAATGGTACAATCAGATCCAAGAGTTAAGACACACTCTGCAAAGATTTTCTGTTGTAACCTCCCCATCACTGAAGGATGAAAGACAAAGAAGCATTTGGATTTCCTAGGAGGATGACAGTAGTAATAGCATTAACTCTTTTAAAAGCACCTGGATAAAAGCCTCCCAATCTGGATTCAATTTCTGTGGATGCCCATGAGGTTTAATGTACTTTAGCTCTAAGTTACCGGGGGCAGATCCAAAAGGTAGTATATGAAAACTTGGGGGCTCACCAGAAGGTAAACCAGTATTTAGAGAGCATGTTCAAACAGTGACCCTTAAAACAAGTTGTTAAAGGCCAAGGTGCCTGCTGAGCTTCGAGAGCTCCATCAAGTCAATTAACACATGGTGGTATTAAAAGGCAACACATTCTGCTCTGGTCATTTTAAACTAAAACTAAACAAAATTGTAAAATCTTGGCTGTTAGTATGCATGGATTTTGTTGATGTACAATACAATGAGCAGTCTTAAATATGCTTTTTTTGGATCTTAATATATTTTTTATTTTGAATTTTCAATTTTGAATTATGTGATACAATTTTGTATAGACTGGGATTCTCCCCCAAACTCACACCCCCATCAGATTTTTCCCATTTTGTTACAATAGTGTAGTCCTTCATAAGGCATCATAATTCTATCAGTCTCTTATTTAAGTGTACCCGACATTGTTGGTACAGACAATGTCAGACAGTCCAGCATCCCATTGTCTACACATGCCCAACAGTTTCATTGGGAATCCATCTTTTGTCTGGATGCAGGGATGCATGTTCCATTATATCCCCACGTCTATATATGATAGACCCCAGTAAAGTATGCTTTTTCAGGGGAGACTGACAATTATGTTACTTTTCTTAACTCTCCCAAACAGGGCTTCCTGAGCTTTCTTTACAGTTCTTGGTGCTTCTAAGAATTGTGCTCTGTCTGAGAAGGGAGAGTGGTACTGGGATTTGGGAGGTGAGGGCACAAACTAAGCACTGTTCCTGGAATTATGTGTTTTTTTTTTTTTCCTCCTTCACTGTTTATCTATTCTGCACCACTCAGCTGTTCTCTGTTGCACAGAAATACAAGTTTAGTTTAAAAAGTATGTTAGAACAAAGCTGCAGAAATTGCCTGGAATTTCCTTCATTCTCAGCCATCTGGCTTTCATTGCTTATTTCATTCCCCTCCTCCACGTACATTTACCAAATCTTTTCAACACACACTGGCCAAGCTATCAAATGCTTATAATTAATAACAGTCATCCACTTTTTTTTCTAAAGTAGTGAAATCTGGCTTTCTTTGAGCTGTTCATGTCATTGCTTTTATAAACCAGGTAGATAATCAGGGAGTTTTAATTATAAAGAGTTAGCTGAATAACATTTAATAGAATCTAAGGCCTAGATTTAAAAAAATCATGTTTTGTTTTTTTTTAACTTCAAATATTTCTTACCAAAAAATTTCAAAGGAAGGAAAAGAGCATTAATTTTTCTGAGTTCTTACCCTGATCCTACTTTAAACATGTGGAAAATGAGGTCCAAGAAGGCATACAATCTTATGAAGCTCAGATAGTTAAAATCATTAGGTCAAATGTCAAAATCCCTGTGCTTTTATTTTGGTGGACTCAGGACATGAAAGATTTTTAGCACATATCATTAAATGAAAAAATCAAGTTGTCAAAAAATAGATGCAATAAGATCCCCATTTTAAAAGCAAAAGTATTGTATATTTGTATATGTGTATACACAAATTTATAATAAGTCTGGAATAGTATGGACCAAACCAGTAACAGTAGGTAACTCTAGTGGGTGGAAGGCCTGGAAGTGTGGAGGATGGTAAAAGGAGATTGTACAATTCCTTTTGTGATGACGTGAGTTAAAAGGAAAAATAATATTTAAGTATCACTTAAATGAAGCTTAAACTTTTTTTTAAACTAGAAACAGAAAGATGACTTCCTAAAGGCCTATCCAAGCTCCTTAGCTCCTTCTTGGATGTTTTCCTCTTGAACAAATCTAACTCAACACTGAATGTTTGTCTGACTGGGTGATGCCCAGACACAAACTGTTTAGATAATGCTACAGGTATCTAAAATGAACTTTAATCCATATAATGATACTTCTTTGCATTAAACTTCAACAGAAAAATTGGCTGCTCACAACAAAAATAATCCTAATTTTTTATGAAAATGTTAAGCAAGGTTGTAAAGGGATGAGCATCTGTCCCCATATACTACCTTTCTCCTTTCCAAAACTTCCCTGGATAACATGACAGTTTACTCAACCTCCCCCCTCTCTCTTTCCTTCCTGTTACAGTGACCCTCATATCCTTACTTTGGGAATACTTTGCCTTGCATGGCTGGCAGCCTGTTGGTCTATGCTTTTTATGTTGTTTTTATTTTAAAACAGAATTTAAAACCTTAAGCCTAACTAAAGAGATCAAATAATGGCACTTTCACTACTACATGAGAGCAGGAGGGAAAGGATAAGAACAAAGACAGCATTGGGTTGTTCCAAGTCAGTATTAATAATATGATCTAGATATTGCTTCATATAAATTTGGCACCTATTCTTCATAATGAGCTATTCAACAAGCACTTAAAATAGGCTACTATGTGCCAAATATTAAGCAAATTATGTCAAGAATCATACAATATATTTTCTATAACACACTACCACGTTATCAGGTTAACAATATTATATATTATGTAACATATATTATGAGTATACACTATATTATGAATGATGAGAGGAGTAGAAGACATAAAGCTGCCAGCAGGGACTGTAAAGTCCAGTTCTCCTCAGTAGAAAATTACTACCTTAACAAAGTGCTATAAAAAGTTCAGGTCCTACCCTAATGCACACACATGCACATCCACACAACTTGGAACAATCAGAATACCTCCAGCTGGAGAACACTCCCTTCCTGCTGTGAGTAACTAGGTATGAGAATGTTATCTGCTTTAACCTGCTGAAAGTTAAACATGTGCTTCTGATACAAGCTCTGCTATCATACAGAGTAAGGCTGGAGGAGCCAAGTTTAAATTCAGCAAGACTGCCCAAATAGATAGGACTTGTCTTGTAGGGATTTGGGTATACTCCATGTGATCAGATAACTCTTACCACATACAAGAAGGAAACTGGCTTCCCAAGTGGTATGAAGTAGGATTAAGAACTGCCTGGGAAAGCTAATTTACATACAGACAATTTGAAATTGTGAAAATAATTCCTGCATGGATCACAGAAAATTCTGGCTTCTAGAAAATATTGGTTTGAAAGGCTGAGACACATACACACATGGAGAGAGAGAGAGAGAGAGAGAGAGAGAGAGAGAGAGAGAGAGAGAGAAAATATCTTCTATTCACTGGTTCACTTCCCAAATGCCCCCAACAGCCACAGTTGGGCCAGGATGAAGACAAGGGAATCTTGGTCTCCATGGGTGTCAGGGACCCAACCATTTGAGCCATCATCTGCTACCACTGGGCTGAGCTTTAGCAGGAAGCTGGAATGGAGAGTGAAGCTGTGGCTGTAACCCAGGCACTGACGTGGATGTAGCCATCTCAAGTGATAGCTTAACTGTCCTATCACTCCTGCTATATTGAAAAAAAAAATACTTATTTCTTCTGTTTCTGCAGACCACTCAGGGTTCCTGGCTGTTGTTCCAATGACCTTGGATCCTGCGAGGAAGGATTTGGGCTTCTTGCATCCCATATGGGAGATCCAAATGGGAGTGGATGACCTCAGAGTTCTCGGCCTCCGAAGGCACTCCAATTCCCCGTGGTCTCCTTGGCAGCTGGGATGTAGTCCTTGGTGCCCGTACTGATAGTACTTGGTGGGGATCCGGGAGTCTCCAGTTTTGGGATACAAGCCTCCTCCTGTCCACCTGCTCCACTCTGGGTCCCCCTTGCTCTGTGCATATGACCTCCTGTTAAGAGGTTGTCAGGATCACTCTTGATTCCCCCTGTATGTCTTTGTAGTTTTACTATTGTCTAATGCTAGGGAGAGGAGCTTCCTCTGGTCCTTACTTAGGTTCAACTTTGGATTCCCACCCTCTCTTGCAATGACCATCAGGGTGGCTCCGGAGGCCCCCCGCAAAAAAATCAGAATAGATAGACAGAGAACAACAAGACAGCAACCAGACAAGAAATGGTCAGCTCAGACTCACATATACCTTACTAGGTAGGACACAAAGATTAGTTACTCCTCACTAAGGTATTGAAGATTTCTCTGCACACCCCTCCTAAAACTGTTCTGTGCCTCAACTGTTGACATATGCTTTGTTAGAGTTATAAGCCAGATTGGACTATCCTAAAATCCACCATGTTCAGTAAAAATTATGCTTCAACACTATAAACAGCTAAATACAAAAATGAAAATAGACATGAGACAGCTGAAAAGTACCCTATAGCCATTTTAAGGCGTATAGCAGCCAGTTGTGTATAAACCAAATAGAAACGTTAATTAGGTAGTCACAGGACGTGGTTAAGAACTTGCATTTTTTAACATGTTGGTTACTCAATACCATGTCAATTAACTCCATAATGTTGTAAGCTGTTGTTGATGTTACATTGTGGCTTTTCATTGGATGGGACAATATTCTGCCAGCTCTGCTTTGAGACCAGAGATAGTCTCCCCAAAAAACTGTTGAATTTATTCAGACAATAAGATGCTGGACTCTATGCTTGGTATATGCTTGTAAAGAAAAAATCATGACTGAATTTGAACTGTAATACTGCAACAAGGTGGAGTAATCCACCATGGGGGGAGGGTACAGGGAGGGGTTGGGGGAACCCCAAAGCCTATGCAATGGTGTCATAAAATGAAATGTAATAAAAAACAATAATAGTAAACTACAGAGAAGTGATAAAAAATATTTATTTCTTGAGGCTGGCAGATATAACAGGCAATTCCTTGCTGGGATTCCACATGGGTGCTGGTTTGTGTTCCAGTTGTTCCATTTCCAATCTAACCCCTTACCTATGCCCTGGAAAAGCAGTGGAGAATAGACCAAGACCTTGGGCCCCTGCAACCATGTAGGAGACTCGGAAGAAGTTCCTAGCTCTCAGCTTCAGATCGTCCCAGCTCTGGTCACTGCAGTCACTTGAGAAGTGAACCAGCAGGTGGAAGAGCTCTCTTTCTGTCTCTACCTCCCTCCCTTTGTAACTCTGACTTTCAAGTAACAACAACAACAACATGTATATATATATATATATATGTACATGTATATATATACACACACATATATAAATAACATGTATAATATATAATAATTATACACTATAAACATAATGTGATATATACTAATATATCATATATGATTACATATTGTATAGATATATAGTATATGATATATAAATATATATTATACATATTGATATATATAGAAATGATATATATAAATGGACCTTGGCTCTTGGTATGAGATGAAATGAATGCATCCTATCAGTCCACTGGGTTTTGTCCCCTTTATGGTTTTAATTAGAGGCATTGTACACATTCCCAACTGTGTGTGGTTGACTGAAGAAATTCCTGATTATGTTCAATAAGAAGTCTTCCTGTTATTCTAATGGTTGGTGGGCAACAAAAAAACTGAGTTTTATCTAGAACAAATAGAACAATGTTAAGCCAAATAACGGTTCTTGCCCGTGAGTCAGCAAAAGGTTAAAGAGTAAACTTACTAATGTAACTATAATCAATACTTTGAAGATAGGGAGTAACATTTTCTATTCTATTTTTTATGCAAGCAATAGATTCAGTGTCCACAAATTCCAGCAAGCTTTCAGCTAGTTCTAGGTACTGACTTCTTGGCATTGGCTCCACTTATTATAGAATTTGGATGGCATTACAATCCTGGAATGTGGTTAGAGAGACCCTTTTTCTTGTTTCCTAAGTGATGGATAATAAGCACATCCGAAATGACAGAAATTTACACATAAGTATAAGATATGCCCTTATGTTTTCAAATGAAGAATAATAAAGATGTACAGGGGATTTCAGCTGGATAGAGTAGCCTCACATCATTTCATATAACCACATCATTTTGCATATACGGAAACAGAGGGAGCAGTCACGTTGCCCAAGTGTACTTAGCTAGTTGATGGCAGATACAGAATCAGATGCTGGGCTTTCTGGCCTTGTAGCATGGAGCTTGCAGGCTGTCTATGCTGGATATTCCGCTTCTTTTTAAATGGGGAGAGTGTGGGCTAGTGGAGGAGCTTGTGTCTTTTGCCCACAAATTTAGGTATTAAGCTTGTCTAACTTGAGGACTGTCAGTTTAGGATAGAGATGTGGGATCAGAGACAGAAGAGGGATTGCAAAAGTGATGCCTTAGTATCTCATGTGCTAGGTCTGAGCTTTGCTTAGTCCAGACATTGATCAGTGGAGTAGCTGCTGTTCTCATAGGTAAGGTGTTACACTAAGCAGTGGCTATCTGCTGTTGTGCTTACCTTGGAGAATGTGACTTTAGTGTCTCTTTTCCATTCTGCTCTTCAATGGAGAAACCCAGGCTCCCCATTCAGATAAATACACTGAACAACCCAGGTGACCAGTGACAGAAATATCAGTACAGGATTGTGCTTTCATTTGGTTGGAAGAGACCTGTAATTAAACCTTCTAAGCCCTAAAGGAAAGGATCAAGTTGGCTGGGAAATAAGACAAGCAGTGTAGCAACTTAGCCAGAAAACTGTTGTGCATTCCTGAAAGAAATATACAATGGATTTTGTAGAAGAAGACATATCATTCAGAAACAGCATTCCTTTCATGTCTAGCATATGATCTTACCCAGTAACAGGCTTCATTCCATCAGCAGATTTAAAATCTAGCTTTGGTACTTTAGACATCTCCATTCCAAACCAGAATTTGGATGAAATTAACTCAGAAAGAAGTATCTAAAAGGCAAGTCTCTCAAGATACCATAAAATTGTGTAGACTGAAGCAGTGATTGGATTGATTAACCAAGACTCAAGATTGGGCAATAATGAAACCCAGGCAGAGCTGAACAATGAAATGCTCTAATTGATTTTATGCATGTGGAATGACACACAATCTCCAGAGCATGTTATAATGAATCTCAATGCAGTGCACACAGAGATTTCACAGTGGGTCAATTATACCACCCAGATGCTTTAGTTCCTTATACCCTGTCATTTGCAAGCCAGCTCATTACCATGGTGTGAGGGCTTGGGACACAGGCTAAAAGGTGGCAGACACCATGAAGTCTGTGGTTAGGTCATGTTCCGTTTAGGGGAAAGCAAGTATGTAGCATGTGCACATACCAACCATGCCACAAATCTTGTTCCAGTGCACAGGGCCTTCTGGACTCTGCGCATGACCATTGATTGGGCTGGAATTCCAAAGCACTGGTTTCAATTACATTTAAGTGGATTTGACTAAAATTTTGAACTGACGTTAATTGGTTTTCAAAACATTGGGTAACAGTAAGTGTTCCTGTCTTGCCCGTGGAAAGATGCACCCAATCTGTACCCACTCCTGGCTAGCAGGAAGGGCAATATGCCCCTTACCTTGCTGGGCAGGGATCCAAATTGCAGGATTTCAGGAGCTGTGGGGGCCGGCGACTGGTCACGCACAAGTTCTCATCAGCAGGCTCCCGTGTCTGTTTGTTCAGGCAGCTCACCACAGCCTCCTGGACACCTGTGTACAAATCACACTGTCAGGCCAGAGTGCAGAGTGGGTGTGGGTCCTGGTGATGAAGTGTAGACAAGGCAGCTGGTAGGAGGTCTCTGTGATCCAGAGGTCTCACTGCATGCCAGACACTGCAGCATAATGTCTAGAACTGCCAATCTTGTCAAGCATCACTTGATCCAAAGAAAGTCTGTGGCCCAGAGAAGCATGCCACTGGAGGAGGGCAGAAGGGAGACTGTTGGCAAAACTGTTGAAAAACAAAACACCAAAATTGCCATGAAGCTATATAGCCACCAACACTGAAATGTGATAATTTAATGCAGAATGAGCACACAGTGACAATGAAAAGAGAGAGAAAACAATGCCCCCAAGGACTTAGCATGTTACATTTTAAACAAGAGATTGTTCTATTTTATGGACGGCCCAAGGCCACATCTTAATAGCCAACATTCTGATTAGTGCTGTGCTCTAGGACTTTGCTTCCAAAGCTCTAGCCTATGTTGGCTTCCTTTGGATTCTGGTTCATTTGTTAAATAATCTAGGGCAGCTTTGGAAAATTGGAATGAAGAAGGAAAATAAGATGTCATAACCACAGCTTTGGAAAACAATCTTCCCACTGACACCTGCCTGTCTTTATGCAACTCCAGTAAAATAAGTTCGGTGGTTGAGCAGTGATTGGCACAAGAGTACTTGGCAGGTCTACCACAGTGGCCTGAAGGATACCATATGAGAGACTTCTGTGGAGCAGAGAAGCATTTACATGGGTCACATAATGGGTCATTTAATGATCAAGCATTTCATTCTGGCAATTATAGTCATAATATTAAGAGTTAAGATAACCTCTACAGGTGTCCATTCTTAGCTAGGTACAAAGTCAAGGTCTGGACATGAACCATTCAGGTGTGTCACCATCTACAAGGTAAGCCCTTTAAAAAATTCCTACCTCACAGAAATAGAGGCTTAGAAAGATGCGATGACTTGCTTTAGGTCATATAGTTGCTCATGGTGAAGTTGAAGATGCCTGTGCCCTTAGAGTCGACTTACAGTATTAATATTAGGAAAAAAAATACTAAGAAGCTGTCATATTTGCTTTCCTATTTGGTCTTTAGGAATAACCCAGACATTTGTCAGGAAAGTTTCAGCAGGCTTCAGACTTGAGTGGGAAGAGGCCAGACGGGACACTGTCACTAATTTGGTTTCAGCCATACATGGCTGCATCCATAAAATTACTTACATCTAGAGATATCTGTCTACGGCTAAATACTTATGTCATTATAGCAGAATCTATGATGATCCACATAGTTACATATACACACCTAGAAACACACACATCTCCTTGTTTTTAGTTTCTGCATTACTTTGTTAAGCACACAGTATGTGATATACAACTGGTATCATCGCTGTCACTGCCCTTCTCCTATGTACCGTAAGTTCCTCCAAAATATCATCATTCAAATTACCAGGCTAATATTTCCAAGGTTGATGCTATACTGACCTTGGTTGCTTAGTAAACCCATCAATTAGAAATAAAATTCAAAACCAGAATTTAAACTGTATTTCTTATTTTTCCCTAAAATATTTTTTTTGCTTTAATTTATTCTGTGGTCATGATAAATCCTTCACATTTCCCCTTTTATTATGATTTTCAGAATTTGATTTAAATATCTCATGGCTGGTTCAAAAGGGTCGAGCTTCTGAAATTTATGAGTCTTCTAGACATTCAAATTACTCCATCATAGTCGGTAATGTTTACAGTGGGGTGTTTGCTTGGTTGCAGCTGGAATGAACCATTTGAAATTTGTGGCTTGATGATATAGCAAACTACCTCACATGAAATTATTGATGTTATTTTTGACACTTCTCACTGGAATAGCTTAACATTTTTAGAGTAATGATTACTTGTCACTCATGTAACTTACTATCCCATACTAACTCCAGGCTAAGTTTCCAATTCATTTGACTACTTGGTAGTATTAAAGACATTGTAAATGCAAGCTTTAAATAAAATATGTCTTGGCTTTATTGAGCTGTTATAAATATTAGGAAATAGGATTGATGATCCTGATGTTGAAAACGACCACAGGGCTTGTCATAAGCAAGTGTTTGTTTTAGGCACATGAGCGTACATCTATGAGTAATGTTACCTATTTCTACTTTGTGAACTTAATGGGGGGTCAGCTTAAAGTTTTCCCTTCTAAGACTAACAGGGATGGGTGTAGCAAGCACTTAATTTCTAAATGGACATCAACAGTCTCCTCTTTTATATATGTAGAACACAAATTTACATTGCCCCCTAATTAATACCTAGTAGCTATATTTCCAAGCTAAAAATCATCAATGAGGTGCAGAATGTTTAGCTGCCTCCTGGATATTCATATTCAATATCAGAGTGCCTGGGATCAAGTCCTGCCTCTGCATCTGATCCATCTTCCTATGAATGTGCTGTGCACTCTGGAGGTAATAGACAATGGTTCAATTACTAAGATCTCTGCCATTTACATGGGAAATCAGGATAGAGTTCCTAGTTTCTGAATTTAGCTGGTCTTGGCCTGTAGAGTGAACCAGCATATGAAATCCATTTCTCTCTCTGCATGTGTATATGTGTATGTGTGTGTATGTGTGTTTCCAACTAATAAAAATGAACTAATTAATTAACAAAGTCACCTTGTGGGATGGTTAAGTATTGAGACTGAAAGCATCCCAGAGTTATTGCAATCTACGGTAACACAGACAGTGTACCTGGCCTTGTAACACACAGGGTTACACACTGGCTGCTGCAGCAGCCAGTTTTTCACACCCGTAGGTGTGGCTTAGGGCGGTTGCAGAGATCAGGGACAGAAGTTCTATCATAATCATGGAGAAACTGGGACCAGCCCTGTAATCACACACAATAAATTTTTGAAGGATGAACAAATTCACTTACTAAAGGGCAGGCCACTCCAAGCACAGAACACAGTTGTGGCTGTGGGAGGTGGGAATGGGCTGACTGGAGCGGAGGGACATGGGCGGAGAAGCTCCTGCAGTGGGGAGTGTGGGGAGAACTGCAAGGCCTTCACTTTCTGGTTAACACTATACACAGCCTAGGGGAAGTGGGCAAGAAGTCCGCTCATCACATCCCTGCTTTTCCCCAAATGGTTACTTGTGTTCTTCTAAAGACATTTTAGACTGAAGAGAACAAATGTTGAAGTACGGTACTTTGTGAATTTGGGTGTTCTTTCTTGACTAAAGCAAAAGGAGAAACAGATATGAGATACTGTAACAGATACTTGTAAGGAAAAGGAGAAACAGATATGAAAATCTGCTTTCCATTTTTCAAGCAATTTTCAAATTTTCTCCCAGTTGGATTTTACGGCAGGTTTTATTGTGTATCAGCTCAACATACTAAGCCTGTTCAAGTTCAAAACGGCTCTCCTTGACCACACTCATGAGCTCTTGGAAGGGCAATTAAAATACAAGAAGGAGGTGATGGTGGGGCACAGGAGATGGGTCTGAACAGGTTAGACTCACTTTCAATCTTCCAGAAAGTGGGATTTTCAGTGTTTATCTCTTCCAGAGTAGCACAATTGTTACAAGATACTTGATGACAGCCTAGGGAAACAGCCACCAACTATAGATTAAGCTACTAACTAGTTCCTTCTGGTTGCTACTTCTGCTAGGTGAAAGGTAACTTCAGTGTCTATGCAACTTCCTTTGTTGTGATTATGGAAGCAATAAAATTAGGCTGACTTCCTGCAACCAAAATTGCTTTTAAAAACGGTTTGTCAACCATTCATATTTCAGGGTGGCTTTAGCAAGAATGATTACTCTCTCTATATTATATATAACTTTATGGGTTATATTTTGGTGAAAGATCAAAGTTGATAATACAATGAAATGTTACTGCCAAACAGGCTTGGAAATATATATACCCCATATATTGAAACACTCTTAGTGCATATGGGTATCATACGGACCATAAAACCCAAACGTATTTTCACCACTTTGGAATTTCAACTCTAACATTTTAGGTGTAAACAGATGACCTTGGCACAGTGACACAACTCCAGGTAAGTGCGTTCAATTGTTGACAGTTAGAAATCAAAGACAGTTTTGTAGCTTTACTCTGCCTTGGACATAAAGGATGTACAATTTATGTTCTACAAAGACATTTTTGTGCCTACAGGTAGAGATCAACTATATATTAAACAACCAAATCTTATTTCTAAATCAATGTGCTCTAAAAACACTTTAAATAAAATATATTCCACATGTATACTACACTTAGAATTTTATACTCTTGAATGATCAGCAGTACGGTTTGGCCATTAAAGATAAAGATACCTGGTTATTTATATAACCTATTACAGCATCTATTTTCTCCATCTGCTCATAAAGTTCCAGGCTTGACTTGTTACTGAGGACCATAACTGAGAGAACATAAATAATATTTTTCCAAGCCCATTTGTTCTCTAATAGAAACAATCATCATTCAATTTAGGTGACTAGAGAAACTGGAGATAAAAACACAAGTTTCTGAACTCTGACTCCTTTGTTAATGCTGAGAAGAGCAATTGCAGCCACCAGCAATGCCCTTTCCACCTAAACCTTTCAGCAGCTGTCCAGGTTTCAAGATCACCAAAGCTTATGTAACACTTCTCCCTCATTAAACATGAAAGCATAGATGTCCTTGACACCAGTCAAGAGCCCCATATACACTCAGATAAAAGAGCTCAGTTCCAGGAACCTGTGTTCTAAGATCATTTGGAAGAACTTAGGTTTTAAAATACCAAGTGTCCCTGTTCAAAGCACTTCAGAATTCCAGGGTTTGAAATTGGAAGATAGAGGCAAACAAGAACCTCAAGGTTAGGACTCTTACAGGCTAAAAGAAAGAAATTCCTTGCTAGTACTGTGCAACTCTTCATTCCTTCCAATCACATGCGAATACTGTGGGCACATCCATGCTTACATTCTTATTCATGACAAAACATACTTTTCAAAAGCTACCAAAATGTCATGGCTTACAGAGCAGTTTTGACGAATACTTTTAGAATCTTTGTGTGTGTGTGTGTGTGTGTGTGTGTGTGTGTGTGTGTGTGTGTTGGTTAAATAAAAACTTTGCTTGGAATATAGAGGTTCAATGTCCCCAAAGGAATTACTAGGAGCCCATGAGAAGGACTTGGCAGAGAATCACCCAGCACTTCCTCACCTAGCAACACCTCTCTTAAGAGTGGATATGGAAGACAGTAGCAGGATGAATCTGATATATATTTTTTCCATTGTACTCTTTAAGAATTGATACTTTAGTACAGCACTGTTCATAATACCTGAAGGAATGCAATACCTGAAGAGAATGTCTTGGTTAAATCTTGCTACAACATATGTATACATCAAAGTATCCATATGAATATATAGAATTATACACCTGTGAATTAGTTAAGAGTTCTATAGGAAATATTATATCCTATAAATACATAGAACTAATTAAATACATGAAACTTTAAAAAGTCAGAGGCCATTATTTAATCCATGTGAAACACACCTGAGCAGAATCAGGTGAATGCACATGGAAACAATAAACCTTTGTCAAACAAC
This sequence comes from Ochotona princeps, assembly GCF_030435755.1. NCBI lineage: Eukaryota > Metazoa > Chordata > Mammalia > Lagomorpha > Ochotonidae > Ochotona > Ochotona princeps. Next base: position 44,008,520 of record NC_080845.1, read on the forward strand.
ACACATAATGAGAAAGCTCTAGCAATTCTTTAAGCGTTTAAAAAATGTGTTATGTTAGAAAGACTCTAGACAGAGGATGAAAGCCTAGGTGTCAGCTCTATTGCTTGGTGGCTTGTGATTTGCAACAAGTCACTCAGCATTCTTCCACCTTGGTTTGTTCATCTGTGTTAGGTGCTCAGTGTCAGACATTAACCTTGACGTTCCCTTCTAGCCCCAGGCATCTGCAGCGCTGATCACCCTGTAAGTGCTCATTTCCTTTGTTCGGGAAATCAGCTAAGTAATGTGGAGGTGCTCTAACCTGTTCTTGGAAATAGCAGAATTTGCTACCATGGAGATCTTGCTTCATGCTGCATGGACTGGGACAAAGACATAGATAACAGAAACTGAAATGCTGAGGGCACAGCCAAGACAGTGTCAACAGCACTTCTCGCTCTGATCTACCACAACACACTGCAAAACGTCAGAGTGACAACTCAAAGCAGGACTTTCCTTGTGTGGGTCACTCACAGCTGAAAGTGAGAGCTACTGAAGCTCAAAGAGAGAGTATCTGCTTTTCCCTCGGCATTGTTTGCAGTACAGAGGCGGAGCCCCCACCCTTCACTCTGTTCCCTGCTTATGGCTCTTGGAACAGAGGCAGCCACATGACACTGTCGCATGCAGGGAGAAAAGAGATGGAAAACAGAAAAGAAAACAGCAGGGGTCGGAGCCAGAGCCCCACTTCTTACCTCCTCCACATGACTCAGAGCATTTGGTGAATCCCTCATACTCCCAGTCATGCAGCTCATCGAAATCCGGTAGTCCATCGAACAGTCCATCTGTTTCATCTGGATTAAATTCGGGAATTTCCCCGTTGCATGGTCCAGAATAGCAGGTACGTTGGGATGCTGGCTTAGGCCCTTCGCACTCATCAACGGGCAGGTCAGCCACAGACTGAGAGAAAGACAGGAGCACTTGGCACCTCACTATTCGCACCTGGGTCCCCACACCACAAGTAACCGAACAGGCAGACCAGGCCTCTGGGATGAACCTGCAGTTGGCAAGCAAAGAAGAAGACAGGATGAGAAGTCCCAGGTAGGGTACCAGAGGGGTGGTGAAGGGCTGCATCCCATCTGCCTCCACCATCTAGACTTGTCCTAAGATGTACTCAGGGCTTGTGAAGGGAGCTTCGGTTTAGTCCATGAGCTCATGGGTCACTGTTTCTGGATTGCATGCTCCGTATCATATGAACTCCCAGCTGTAAGACATTCCAGCCATAGACCACCTGCTGACTCGCTCTCAGCACCCACAGTGCTAGCTCTTCAAGAGGGTGAATCTGTCTTCTCCTCACTCTAAATCCCAGCACTTGTGTTTCTTGCAGGATACTGGCTATTCTTACAGCAGACTAATACTGATACTAAAAATTCTAACATAATAAGCCCTTGGAGATATTTAAGGAAGTATTTTGTTTTAGTCTGGATCTCAAATTCTGCAAGTTTCTTTGTTTTTCTGTTCAATGTGCTTCTCAAGATTTATTTATATGTACAAAGATACTTTTTTTGGGTAAGCCTCTAAGAATGGTGCAAAGTCTTATTCCTCACACATTCTTTGAATTAGTCTGAGCTCCCATTCTTTTTATATCTTAGGGACAGCCATGCTCCAGATTTAAAGCCTCACACTTGTTACAGTAAACCAGAGACTGCAATCACACAAGTTTTCTCACCTCCTCCACACCCCACCTTCTGAAAGAAGCCACATTGGTAAGAACTTGGTATTTCTCTAGAATGTAGGAAAAATTCCAAGGTCCAAAAAAAGCTTATCGTCTCCACCCCCATTAAACACCACGGTCATGACTGCATGACCTTGGGAGGGGCGTAGGGGAAAAAAATCCCAGAGCAAACAACCATCATTTTCAAAAGTTAAGAACTCAGAGCAAAATGTTTGGGATAAGTTATTTTTCCCCCCATGATTCTATTACCTTCTCAAAGGGAGTCATGTTGATGAGCTATGCAAACCTGGCCTCCTAACCTCGGCTTTGGCAGAAAAGGAAAGAACCGATAAGAAGCTTTTAGCATTAAATTTTTGCAAGTGAAAATGGTTCATATCTATACTGAGGGAAATTAAAATTCTAGCAGTGAACACATCCAAGTTTTCAAACTGGAAGGAACACAAGTAAGATATTTCCTAGGCTTCCTGTGAATCAGAAGTGGTCTTGCCAGCACAGTTGCACTGCATCCAGAACAGCACAACACAGCACAACACGGCACAACACGGCACCAGCATGCTGTCGGGCATAGCAAGAGACAGTCAGCAAGGGACCTGAAGGGACCTGGCCACAGCTAACTCAGAGACAGCAAAGGACACCATTCAGCAACGTCAAGAGGAAGGAAGAGGAGGATGGCCATCCAGAATGATTCTCAAGGAATTATTAAAGTTCCCCCCATTCTGATTTTTTACTTATTTACTTTATTTTCTGACACATATAGAATATTTGGGGAAATAGTATCACAGAAGTTTTTAAAAAAAGTGCTCTCTCTTTAAAAATATCACCTGCCGGAGGTTTTTTTTAAGAAACATAAAATCTGAATGTACACTCAGAATCATTTCAACTCTCTTATTGCACCTTCACACACCTGCCTGGCTCCTGCAATAAGAATTATGACCAATACACAAGCATTGGATTTTACAACACAGGTGTAGATATAAAGGAAAGTGTATAGTAAACTATTTCATATATAATAGTTATATGAAAGCAAATCATTAGCTTGTCTGCTTTTCTCTCCTCTCCTCTTTTCTCTTCTGTTCTCTTTTCTTTTCTTTTCTTAATATATTATTCCCTGATTCACTCCAAAAGCCAGGCCTGACCTGGGGGATGGAGCCAGGCATCACAAGCTCAGTTTTGGCCTCCTTGTGCATGGTAGGGACCCAATCACTTGAGTTATTTCTAGTTGCCTCCTAGGCTCTGCACTAGAAGGACGCTAGACTCTGGAGTGAGAGTTGGGAACTGAATCCAGGCACTTCTAAATGTGGCATGCAAACATTCACATCTTATGCCAACTGCTTGCTCTATGGCCTACCAATTTTAACAATAGTGTGATGAGTGGTATTTTGCTAATAATGTGGTGCCAAAGTTTGTGAGTAAAGAAGCCAGCAAAAAGGAATTCATCTTATTATTCTTTCCTGTAGTAGGACTCTATTACCTACAAACGCCTATATCCGTGACCATTGCCACAGAACAATGTTTAGCAAAGTTGTTCTGTATAAAATCAGGCAGAAAATATTTTAGATTTTATAGGCCATGTGGTCTCTATTGCAGTTGCTACAGTCTACAATGGCTGTAGCAATTATGGCTGTGTTGCAATAAAACTTTAGTTATGGTGCTTTAGAATGGGTGTTTGGCCAAGTGGTTACAATGCCCACATCACACATAAGAGTACCTGGATTCAATTCCTGGATCCAGCTCCTGACTCCAGTTTATTAATGCAGGTGCTGGAGACAACAGGTAATGGCTCAAGGAGTTAGGATACTGTTAGCAACACAGGCCCAGTCCTGGATGTTGTGGACATTTGAAGGAGTGAACCAGTGGATATGAGTTCTCTCTCTGGCTGTCTGGCTTTCTCTAAATTAAATTAAATTAAATTAAATTAAATTAAATTAAATTAAATTAAATTATACTTTCACAAATGGGGAGTGAGAAGGAAGGGGTTGGTGATAGAATGATTTGAATTTGGATTGTTGGCTGTTGTTTTCCTACCCCTTCTAAACAGTGAAACATTTAGTAGAGATGCCAAACACATTGAGATCCATAGATAATTCCCACATTTATTTTAGGTCTTGGTTTCCATCTCTTACCCCATATATAAGCTTGTAGGATGACAAATAGCTAACTTGATTTATACCTTATCTCCCAAAGTGAGTCTCAGATGAAATCTAGAATATAAATGGTGTACAAACTGGATTCTCAGCTCTCTTTGCTATAACATGATGAATGCGCATTTGATTTCTTTCCAACACTATGAAGATAGACCACAAGCACAGCAACAAAGCAGAAAGAGATTGCTACTGAAGCTCCATGAGCAGCAGGTAAACTCGTTCATCTTAAAATAGCATGTTGAAGCAAAACAATACATGCACGCAAAGGTGCTCAAACAGTGTGTGGAAAATGGAATTAAAAGACAATTTAGGGCCCGGCGGCGTGGCCTAGCGGCTAAAGTCCTCGCCTTGAACACACCGGGATCCCACATGGGCGCTGGTTCTAATCCCGGCAGCTCCACTTCCCATCCAGCTCCCTGCTTGTGGCCTGGGAAAGCAGTTGAGGACGGCCCAATGCATTGGGACCCTGCACCCTTGTGGGAGACCTGGAAGAGGTTCCAGGTTCCCGGCTTCGGATTGGCGCTCACCGGCCGTTGTGGCTCACTGGGGGAGTGAATCATCGTATGGAAGCTCTTCCTCTTTTTTTTTTTAAAGATTTATTCAGTTTATTACAAAGTCAGATATACAGAGAGGAGGAGAGACAGAGAGGAAGAGCTTCCGTCCGATGATTCACTCCCCGAAGCCAGGGTGCAGGGTCCCAAAGCTTTGGGCCGTCCTCAAGTGCCTGGGTGTCTGCCACACTGTGTGGAAGAACTAGATGGAGTGCCCATTGCTGGGTTTTGGCCTTCCCCAGCACCAGCTGTTGTGGGCATTTGGATGGTGAACCAGCAGATAAACAATTTTAGTGTCTCTGAGTTTCAAACAAATTTCAAAAACTTCATGAAAATGTTCATAAAGATTTTGCACTAAAACATGTTTTAATTCTATTTCCACAAAGTTTTGGAAGCACTCATGTGCATGTGTTTGTGTGAAAAGTACACAAGCTTGCATGCCTATACTTTTGGTTGTATGGACATTTGGTGTTAGAAGTAAAAAAATAATAAACATCTGTTTTATGTCCCTTAAATGAATCTGTTATCAAATAAAAAACAGCCTTACTGGCTCATCTCCCAACTCATTATCATCAAATTCACACCAATTAAAAGCAATTTGGTTTTTAAGTGGTGCTGTTCCTTGGCAGTCTTAATATTCCAGTGCAAATGCTGTATGATACAACATATTCTCTCTTGTTGAAGGCAGGGGATTATATTTCAAAAGAAAAGTATCTGATAGAGCAAATATTTTTCATATGAAGCTTTTCCTCACGTCTCTGGGTCTTCCAAATCTGTGTTTACTACCCTCAGTTTCCCTAGTTCCAAGAGGGAGGAAGCAAGGTCAGTGAGAGGGCAGGCAAGTGAGTTAGGAGGTTTCAATGTAACTGTGAGAAGACTCTCCCAAGTAGCTCTGGTTGAACTGGAACCTTGAAAGAGGGACCTTTAGAGCTCAGTGCAATCCATGCTGGTGGATTTTTTTTAGCTACTATGTTAATCACTCTGATGCGCAAAAAGACACTAAAAATGTCTAATGACTGAAATTTATTTTGGACAAGTTATAAATTCTTTTTGTTAGGAATACTATTGACAGGTGAGAGAAGAATGGCTGTACAAATGAGTTCTTCAAAAACTGGCTTCATTCTCAGAAGTGATATGATTTTTACATTTAGTCATTTCATTTCTAGGAGCTTGAAAAAGCAACAAACTAAACCTGGCACATGAACAATTTGTGCTTCCATCTGGTCTTCTATTTGCAGGCTTACCTGTTTATTTCACTAAAAAAAATCTTGTGCTTTAATTAGAATTATTATCATAGTCTCTTTTGTGTAATAGCAATCAAATTCATTTGTAAAATTTCACTGGTTTATTTTACTAATAGCTATTATGGACTCAGTAGTATGCACCAAAATTACAAAAGCAACCGCTTTATTAATGTAATGCTAAACAGATAATTTACCCTTGGTTAGGTCATTTTACATCACCATAGATAGATTAAGCTTTAGTTTTATACATATGTGGTCTGGAATGAAGATATTCAACATTCCCTTTTCTGGCATTACATTCATCTCTCTTCTCATTTACATGGTTGATTGTAAAAAATCATTGCATTGATTCAAAGTGGATACCTTTATAGGTATATTATTTTGATGCTGTCAGTCTCATTTTAAAGTGCAAGGAATCACATCAAAAGTACTTAATCTTGGTATAGTTTTCTGGCTTACTGCATTTGCATTTAGCAAATGTGTCTTTAGGGGTTGTAAATAACTCTTTACCTCTTTGTTTTGGAGTATCTGCAGACAAGAGTGGTAGTATAACAGTAGGATGAGGAGAGGAGGAAATTGAAGAGTGTAGGGAAAACTGCAGAAGATCTTAAGATGAACCAAAAAGATTACTGGATATTCTGTGAAGTTCTCCTTCCTGGCTTCTTTGTCTTTGAGCCATTTTGCCACTTTCTAAGTTGCAATAAACTGAAAATGTAAATTATTTTTGTCCATAGAAATGCAGATTAACTGTATCTAGTGGAATATATTCATTGTAGTCATTTGGATAGATCCATTTTGTTTCCAGTTAGATTTATTTCATATTTCTTATTTGTCTAAGTAAGCATGGCTTTTTCACATTCCCTTTGAATTGACCATACAATCTTACTGGTTTCCATACTAATTTAGGTAAATAAAATCTTTGATAGGTATTCACTTTATACTTGCACAAGATTCATGAGTCTTTCCTTTACAAAATTTTAGCTTTAAGTAGTGGCCACAGAGTGATATGAGAAATAACATATTGGAAAAATAAAATATTATTTTAGTAATCCTCCTCTGGATTAAACAGAATTTTTATTTTTTTAACATAATTATGTCATTTGAGGCCAAAAAATTTCATGCGTCATTGGCATTAGGATCTTTTGCAATAATGTCTTATCATATTTTAACCAAATCATTTCTCAAATTAAAAAGCAAAATAATCTTTCTGATTCTGAACAATCCATGAGACATTGATGGAATAAAGTGTTTTGGAAAGGGCACAGTTACCTAAACCCTAGCTGACCATTTTGAAAACTGAAGAGGCATTTAGAAATGTGAGAAAAAAGTTGCTGCTAGATAAGAAAAATAAAAATGGAAAGCAGAACATATTTATATTTCTACTTTCTTTTACTTTCCACTTGTTAAAATGCAAGATTAGAAGATCTACTGCGAAAACTCTTCAGTTAATGTCATTCTATGAAGTTAAAAGGGAAGATTTTTAAAAAAGCTTCTATAATAACTAAATATTAATAAATTAAAAAATGGTTTTTGGATGCTAGAAAACAGGCAACTTTTCAATTAAATAACCTCTAGGATTAGAATCATTTTAAGTTTGCTGAAACTCTAAGGCAAATTTAAAATCATTACTTACAGATATAACTGGAACATGAAAGACCAAAACGTAGTTCTATACTTATTTAGATCCATATCCCTAAATCATAAAAATAAACTTATTATGCAAGATCTTTAGCCAAGGATCCTTGATCCGATAAGGAATTATGAAAGTATTACCCAACTGGTGTGTTTAGTTTACAACTCTCTGTAGCTACAGATAATTCACGCCAGCTATGAGACTCATACTGAAGTCTCCAGATGGAATCGTTCCAGGGTGTCCAGGACCCCAACATCTGACAGCACCAATTTTTCTTTTCAAAGATTCTTCAAATCCTCAAGTCATGCCCTGAGGGTGAGGGTTTCTACACCGTTGGGTGCCCTGGCAGCATAACCAAGAACAGAATGACTTCCTGCAAATTAAAATCATGATGCAAACAGCAATTTTGATGCCATCAGCAATACAATCATTTGAAAAAGAAAAATTCAATGACCGTTCCTGCCTAATGCTGCTAAGCAGAAATAGTCTGAGGAAAAGGCACCATATTTAGTGGCATTGTTCAAGTAGCTGAATACATTTTGCAAGGATGATGTTTCTGTTTGGGCTTTGAAAGGTAGCTGGTCTCTCTGAAAAAACCTCAATGGCTTTCTTTGCAGAAAATGCTCAATGCCAAAAGAAGAGGAAGAAAAGCTGACTATTAAAGAACATATTTTCTTTCAGTGGGACTTCATGCTAGCAGGAAATGCTGATGGGAAATCTTTGGCAATTCCAATGAATTCTGGGAAGACAGATTCTTTCAAAGCTTTAACAGTCATTCTGTACTTCCTTCTTAGCCTTTCTGTTGTACATTCTCAATCAAGATGCTAAAAGGCATCTTATTAAAGCTGGGTCTCTCTTAACCAACATGAGGCTGTTTTTCTTCTACAAGAGGAGAAAAACCATCAGAATGTAGTTCACAAACCAGTTTTTAGGGCCTGCTGCAATGGCTCAGTGGCTAAATCCTTGCCTTGCACACACCAGGATCCCGTATGGGTGCCTGGTGCATGTTCCTGCTGTCCCACTTCCCATCCAGTTTTCTGCTTGTAGTCTGGGAAAGCAGACAAGAATGGCCCAAAGCCTTGGGACCTTGTACCCCTGGGAGACTTCGAAGAAGCTCCTGTATCCCGGCTTCTAATCGGCTCAGCTTCAGCCGTTGCAGTCACCTGGGGAGTGAACCAGTGGATGGAAGATCTTTCTTATCTGTCTCTCATTCTTTCTGTAAATCTACCTTCCCCCCACCAAAAAAAAGAAAAAAAAAGAAAAAAAAGAATGTTAGCTTTATGTTGTTTGTATTGCTGAGAAATCCAATTCTTATCTATATTTTCCCCACTTCCATTCATTTCGAGTGACTACAGCTTTCTTCTTTCTCTTTTTGAATTTTATGACCCGACTGTCTGTTTTCTCCACTGGTCACTTCCTTCCCAGTCCCCTCAAACTTTAAATACTGCAATACCTCAGGCCTTGGATTTCACCTGTCTCTTACTCTTTACCAGTAATTTTAGTTTTAAATACCATCCATATACAAGAAATCTCTAAGTATCTAATCTCTAATCTTGGACTTTTTTCCATAAAAAATGAATACTGATTTAATTTATTCATCAGAAACATTTATAGTGCTTTTTAGGTACCGGGCAAATTTCGAATTATTTTATAAACAAACGTAGTTAAACCCTAGTAACAATTCAATGAGATAAAAACTATTAATTATCCCCCACTTAATTTACAATGAGGAGACTGAAGTATAAGTCCTACACCTAGTTAGACTTTTTTAGCATGCCTTTTCATTTTCTGAGAACAGTTAACAAACTATCTAATAACTATCTCTCTTACTAGATAGGATCCCTATGAAGGTAGGACTTCATATAACTGGTGCTTAATAAATATTTTTTCACATGAATTGAAAAATATGGAGGATAGAGTGGACTATGTGAGGGACTTGCTATTAGGTTTATTAAGCCTAATAACTGATACTGCGCTAAAGGAACAACAGCCCGAAAACTTCTAAGCACATTTTACTTCTTCTGCTTTTAGTATGAGGAAACAAAACTCCTGAAACAGGAATTTCTAATGTGGTTTTAAAAGTCAAAACTTAGTAGCTTTAGTGGGCTAATGCATCTATATTTCTTATAGATATATTTGAGCAATAAGTACCATCCTCATTTTATTTTACTGGGTATTGGGTAATCATATAACTTGAGGAAATTTAAATTTTTTGTCTACACATTTCCTTTAAATTGAAATCAAAATGTTACTTTACAGAAGAAAAGGACTTGGGGCAACCTTGAGACAAAGACCCAACATGACTCTAGCATATCAGCAGTTACCCCACAGTGAAGGCTCTCGAGCATTCTGGAGCTGGTCCTGGCTTTGAGGTGCCCACAGAGAGCTCTGATCCTTTTTAATCTACTCTTTTAACTCAATAGACATAACATTTTGTGAAAAGGGAAAGAAAGGCTACATGCATAACAGCTATACATGAAACCACATGATTCACAAATGAAAAATGAGGATATGACAGTTGTTTCAGATCCTTTTACTTTCTCTTTGCTTTTTGACGCTTGTGAGCAGAACATGATTTGAAAGTTTGCTTTTCCTTGAGGATAGTCTGACTGTTTCAAAACCTTGTCCCAGGGACTCAAATGTCCTTGTAGCTCACACTGCTGTTGGTGTATTTGTAGTCCCATTCTTAATACCAGGATATAGTTTTTAATACATATCATTTCCTCTGACTTTGATAAAAATCTGAAATACTATAAATGCAGAATACTTTTCACGAGTCATTTCTTCTTCGCATAGAATGAAATTAGTTTATCTTGCAATTTTATAAAAGGTTTCTTTCCCCTAATTCAACAAATTTGGCAAAGCTTTCCAATGAAAAGTTCAGTTCATTAAAAATGACCCTAATGGACTTAACATATATTGGTGGTGACAGGGTCCATACTTTATTTTGGCACACAAGGATCCCATTAATTTGTCTTTGTCACTCTCTGGGGCTCAACTGAACAACAGTTCAGACTTAACTTTCTGAAAGTAGCTACAGAATGAGCAATAGTGGTTGATGGTGGGAGGGGCTGACAAATTTAGGCCTTCTTGAATTGCAATAAAGGCATTCCTAATGGCTACATAAAAATGACTCTGTCTCCCTGCTTGAGTTTATTATTGATTTTGCTGTCTCTGTGCATGCTGGGAGCAAACTATGGAAATGAAATATCTTTAACTCAGGGTTCAGAGGGTTGGTTTTTAACTCAGGCAGTTTCCGAACTTTCTTTACTTACTCTTGCAATTTGTTCTAGAAATCTCTTATTTCTTAAACAAAGACAATCAACCTTTGTCCCCTAGAATAAACTATTGATTAAACTAAAAGTGTGGCCCTTTTAAGTGAGTGTATAAAAACCCTCACTAGTATAGAAGAGAACTAATAAGATGTGCTATCTGAATCATTAGCTGAGTGTTGGGTTAAATATTGTGATTCTTGCTCAAAAGCCAGTAAAGACACATGAGGCAGATACAATATTTATCTTAATTTTCCCATTTATAGGGAGTGATTATTATCTGTTATGAAACGCTTAAAGGGTCTGAGAGTAAATGAAGTTAGGAGGGACCCAATTATAACAACAATAAATACATTTGTGGTAATTTTTACATCCCAGATAGTTTACATATATTAACTTAATGCTCACAATCACACTACACATAGAGATTATTATTATACTTCTTTCACATATGAGGAAGTCAGGTCATATGGAGTTAAATGAATTCTTGGTGGTCCTCTGTTGCTAACTAGCCATTCAAGATTCCTACACAGCAGTCACTGGAGCCCACACTTTGTATCCCTGTACACACAGCCATTCTACACAGAGGTGTGATCAATAATTAAGCTGATTTTTACCTTGATGCTAGACAGATTGTTTTTCCTTGGGCATATAAATATATATATTCACCCTTCACAACTCATACAGTTGGCAGTTTGATACATTTGCAAGGAAAAATAAGTGTTAGGAAATTATTGCTTTCTGTTTTAAGCATATAGGTAGGGATCTGAGCGATGTATACAGATACTAATTGGTCACATGTGATGATTTGCTATGTAAAAAAGATCCAATGATCTTCTCCCTATACTAGTTTTGGAGCAAAACCATATTCAAATATGTTTTATTCATAATCTTCCAAACATCTATTTACAATAAGATGTCTCTTCATCCTCTTCAGTTCACACATTACATTCTCATTTATTTCTTATATTTGTGTGACACCATGTACTAGCTTACTATTCTAACATTTTAAGTCAGATGTGGAACAGTTCTAACATATGGTAGCGGAGATCTTATGATGGTAGACAACTTATGAATTCAGTAAATAAGTCTCCTATACTCTCTCATGCTAGGCATGCCCAAGCAAACTGGATTCCTTCAAAACTGCTAGATGGCTGATACTGGAGATTTTGGTCACCTTCTAATTATTCTATGATAAGAATGCAATAAAATAAAAGTTTCTTAGGGGCAATGACTGTTAGGTTATATTTGCAATATCTATACCAAGCACAGAGCAGGTATTTTAAAGGTGAACTTGACTTCTGTCATTAAAGAAATGTGAATAAACAGCATGTCCTGTATGTGACTGTCCAAAGTCATCTAAAATAATTAGCTAAAGAACTTACATTACATATATTGTTTGCTGTAAAAACAAAAAAGGATGGCAATAATTTTGATTATAAAAAGGCAAGAAGCCAGAGGACAAGCAACTGGGAGAAAAATCAAGACTGAGATAGAGAATGATTTCAGTCTGGCCAGTAGGAGGCATTTGTTCCGTTATACATCAATTATGAGAATTAAATGTTCTTCCCCAGCTGTTGGCAACTACCTAGGTTACCTTGTACTTAAGCAAGTGTTAAATTGCTGGGAGAAAAGCAGCAATAGTTGGTGGGCATTCTGGACCTGGTAAATGCCAAATGTGCCAGCACAGTTGCTTATTTTATTCTCTCTCTCTTTTAAAAGATCATGTGCGGAAGATGGGGAATGCCTTGCTGGGACACAGCACCCTGGAACCCAGGCAGGAGCCTGCAGATTGCCCACAGAAGGGGTTCTGAAGACAAGTTGGAGTGCGAGCAGCTGAAGGCATGTGTGACAGGGGAGGAATGATTTCTAGGGGCTTTCATGGATCAGGCCACTGGATATATAAGTAGCAAAGGGAGCTGAGATGGTGTTTAGAGAGGGCTTGACTGGGTCAGGCCAAGGCACCCACCCATGTGGGAGATCTGCGCTGGGCTAAATAGCATCACCCACCACCCGCTGGTGCATGCAAAATTGGGGCTGGGGGCATGCCTGTCTGAACCAGGCAGCAGTAGCTACCATCCAGTGTCAGAGCAGGGGGTGGGTCACATCGGGCTGGGCTGTAGCACTCACCACAATGTGAGAGAACCAAGTCTGGGGGCAGATCACATAGGGATTTGTGGGCTTGCCTCTGTGGGACTGCAGCACTTGTAGGTTTGAGAGAGAGAGAGAGCTGGGGGTGGTGATGGGTTGAGTCAGGCTGGACCACAGAACTCACCTGACACTGGTGGGAGGGGGTCTGTGAAGAGGCCAGGCTGGGCCAGGCTGTGGCACCTGCTGGCACATGCAAAGGCTGGGACTGAGGGCAGATCATGCCAAGCAGAGCCACAGCACCCACCAGCATGCATGAGATCCAGGATTAGTGCAGGCCTGGCAGGGAACTGGGAAATTCCCCTAGTGAGCTGCAACTTCTCCTGGGGAGCACAAGAGCTGGGGCTAGGGGCAGCCCAGGCTATGGAAGGCTGCAACACTGGTCAACAGTGGTTCTAAGGGCAGGCTGGGCTGGGCCAGGATGCATGAGAACCAGGACAGGGGTGTGGGTTCTGCTGTGCTCAGCTACCCTGCAACACCTTTCAGTGAGATGAGACTGTGGGCCATGCTAGACTGGGTTGAAGCACCCACCAGCATGCAAGATCTGGGGCTGGGAATGGGCCTGGTGGGGAACTATGGGTACTCTCCGGCTAGGCTGCAGCCCCCGCTGGTAAGCACAAAAGCCAGAACTGAGGGCGGGTAGGCTGGACAGGTGGCAGGGACGGTCAGCATATGTATGGGCTAGGTCTTGGGGTAGGCTGGACTGTCACAGCACCCACAAGTGTGTGTGAGAGCTGCATGGGATGCAGGCTGAGCTGGGCTAGGCTGCAGCACACGCTGGAACGTACAAAAACAGGGGAGGAGTGCATGCCTGGTAAGGGTTATAGGAGTTTTCCTTGACTAGGCTATGGTAGCCACTGCTGTGCATGAGGACTGGGTCTATGGTGGACTTGGCTGGTGCAGGTTATTGACAAAAGCTGAGCCTGCACTGGCTGGTGCACGCCAGTTAAGTCTGAGATCATCCCAGGTCAGGTTTCCTGGGGGACTTCCCAACTAGATGTCTGGACTCAAATAGGGACAGGGAAAATCGCAACATATATGGTCTGACCTTGGAGTGCTTATACTGGGACTGGGCCTCCTTAGTTGCTGATGTCTACAGTGTGCACAGCATATCCAGATACACATGGGGGAAATGACAGCCAGCTCATCTAGGCCAGAAGGGCATGCCAAGTGCCTCATCAGAGGATGGAAAGCAGAATAGGTTGGACTACTCTCTTGGCCAAGCTTTGCAGCATGTTCCTGAATCAGTGGGTACACTAAGGTGGACCTGTTCAGCCAATAAACCTTGGAAAGATTTCTCAACCCTGGTGCAATGAAGCCAATGACATCTCAGACTATCAAAACCACTTTAAAGTTAAACACCTCTGGAACGTTTTTCCCCACATTGGGGCCTCTAAAGCATCATCTGTCCCTTATCCCTGGGTGCTCTTGTAGTTTTACAGCAAGGTGTGGCCCCCTCCCATTACCTCCCTGTGGACACAGGAGAGAAGACAAAGAAACATTTGTCCCACACACTCTCCTCCATACCTCAACCTCCCCATCGTAATTTGAGGCCTGCATCGGTGTGCATCCCTCTCAATTATGTAAGCAATATTGAAAATAAAATGAAAAAATTTTAAAAGAATTAAATGCTTTTTAATTCTACAACTCTCTCAGCTTATTGGATATAATTTTTGTTGATGTAATAATTTGTAAAAGATTTTATGTTTTTTTAAACTTAGGTATCTTTATTCTTTTTTTTTTCTTAAAATGAAATTTTTTTTAAAAAGATGTCTTTGGCTTTGTTTTTTTGTTGCAGATATTGTTCTTTTTTATTATTTTTTTTTATTAATTATTTTGCATTATGTGACAGTTTCATAGGCTCTGGGAATTCCCCCACCCCTCCCCACGCCCCTCCCCCCTGGTGGATTCCTCCACCTTGATGCAGTATTACAGTTCAAATTCAATCAAGATTCTTTCCTTGCAAACGTATTAGGTATCTTTATTCTTAAAAAATAAATCTGTTCTCTTTCTGTAAGATATTCTGTTATCTGGGATTCACGAGGAGAGTTTAATTCAGGTAACATTTTTGAGAATAGAAACAGCTATGCTAAGCAGATCCATTACTGATGTATGATTCACTCTGTGCTCTTTGTGGGGAGATATGATAACACATGCCTCATAATGAACATTTCTGGCCATTTAAAAAAACATGAGTCCATATTCTTTATCATTGAGCTAAGGCATTAGCATTCTCAGACAACTCACTGGTTTTTAGTATGGACTAACCCAAGTATACACTTACATTTAAACAATGATTTCAAAAAGGTAAACGAGGCATTTAATCACTATAAGACCACCATGACAACTCTTACTGGTCTTTCTAGGTCGAATTCCTTGAGGATTCTGCTCATCCAGACACAAGACAGGAATTTCCCTCTGTTTCTTGTTGAAGCAGCCCCATCCCTACACTCATTCCATCTGGCATCCAGACGTCACTGCTGTCTTCCGCATGCTTTGCTTTTCTTTTTGTTGTTCCTTCTTACTCATCTTCATGGCTCACACCAGTACATTTAAGGTCTGAATGCTATGTGGAAGTCGCACATTTTTGTTTTGTGACCATGCAAGGACAAAGTTCTTGCCTGAAAACCTAATACCTAAGTTTTTCAGATGCGGGAATAAGGCACAAGGACCATCTTTTCGTACCTGTGAGAGAACAGTGTCTCCAGAACTCTCTTCCTGGTGACCCCCCGATATTTAAGAGGAGATGACTGGTTAAAATGGCTTATTGGTCACACAGTACCTAAAGAAGGCACTCACATTCTATTATTCTGAGTCACCAAAGAACTATTGGCAAAAGAAAAACAGGCAGGCATGTTAAACGTTCATGGAAAATGGAATTAAAAGGTGAGTCAACGGCTGAGACTTGATACAAAAGGTTTGAAATCCATGCACATAAAGGATCTTTAAATATTTACAGCAAATATATGCTATGAAAAAAAAAAAAAGCCCTAAGCATCGATTTCGAAACAAAGTGGGAAGAAGCTGGTTTGGCCAACTGCCCAGGAAACCCTCAAGCTCTCCCCCTGGGGGGCCTTGCTTTAGAAATCGGGAAGTCAAGAAAGAGAACAGCAGAACACCTGTAGCATCCATGCCATATTTTTTCCTGAAGCTCGTCTCCTTGAGCAAATTACACTACCTACTACCTAAAGGCATTCAATGACCTGTCAGTGGGCTGAAAGGGTTGAAGAAATGACCATTTCCTTCCTATTCTAAGCTAGGACAGGGTTTTTGAAACTGTGTCACATAATATAATGTAATTAATGAACTAAAAATAATAAGTAAATAATAAAAAAAAAAGATCAGGTGAATGACTTCCTGGTCAACACTGGCTTAGATGGCCCTGAGATCACCATGGTAGCATTTCCTCTAGAAGTTAGGCTGCCCTGGGAGCATGAGGTGGTAGTGAAGCTTTTGTACACTTCTGAACAATGACCACTAGCAAGGTAGAAAAACAAGTAATTTATCAGTAATGTACTTTAGCTTCTCCTTGATTAGTGAATATAATTTTTAACTACATTGTAGCATTGGTTTTCAACAAAAATATATTTTTAATACATTTTTCAGTGGAAAGGAAGCAGATAAGCTCCATCTTGCGTTGAAATGGTTGTAGTCTAAATCTAACAACACTCTCAACTGAAAGCCAATCCAGAAAGATACAGTTAGACCTTTTCTTTATTTTTTTTTAAAGATTTATTTATTTTTATTGGAAAGGTGGATAGACAGAGAAGAGAGACAGGGAGGAAGATCTTCCCTTAGATTGTTCACCCCCCAAGTGACCGTAATGGCTGGAGCTGAGCCAATCAGAAGCCAGGAGTCAGGAACCTCCTCCAGGTCTCCCACAGGGGTGCAGGGTCCCAAAGGTTTGGGCCGTCCTCAACTGCTTTCCCAGGCCACAAGCAGGGAGCTGGATGGGAAGCAGGGCAGCTGGGATTAGAACCGGCGGCCATATGGGATCCTGGTTGTGCAAGGCGAGGACCTTAACCAGTACACTAATGCGCCGGGGCCCAGATACAGTTAGATTTTAATAGAATAGAATTTGATAATCATTTCTTCCCCTTTTTCTAATGCTGGGATATAGTTTTTGAGGAGTCAGAAGGGATAGTAGGCAGCTAGGATTTTCCTGGTCCCTGAGTCATTTTTTTTTCTAAAAATATAAAAATTGTATTTCCACTCCATGTCTTAATTTCACTGAGCAGGTTTCTCCCCTGAGACAGGGGCAGAATTAACATATCAACTCACCATTGAAAGTGGCAGCCTAAATAGGCCATTGTCAAGGAGGTGGTGCCTGAATGATCAGTTTATCATTAGAAAGGGACTGAGAAAGTTAACCCATAACACCTTTCTGAGGCTTTTTGGCTCAGAGACAGGTGCTCTGGACAACAGAATTTTTCCTTTGTCTTTGGAGATACTCCTTTGAAATGAGGTTTTAAAGGATACAAGCACGCCCTGCACACAGGTCTCTCCTCACTTGGAGTGCCCTCCCAAGATTAGGATGGGAGTTACTTTTCTCTTCCAATAAATCTTGCTTTGAGACTAGCATTTGTCTACATGAAAATTCTTTCCTGCACGACAAAGATTGAGGTTGCTGCTGTGTTTTTGCGTCCAAGGTCCTACAACAATAACACTGCCATTACCACGTCACACCCTATTAACTAGAAATTTATCCCTAATCACATTACTTTTGTATTCCTCAAACAAGGATTTCTAGGGATTCCTCAGTCAACAGCTTCTAAAGCAAGTTGTGTCTACTTATAAGACAGTGTTTGATAATTTCCAATGGCATATTTCCCCATTTTTTTCATCTTTGGGGTTTGTGTCTTCTTTTCATGTTCTATTCAATAGGAGTGACACAAATACCTTGCTTAAAGATTCTTGTTGCTGTATGTCAGGAACATTTGAGAAAAATACATGCCTGCAGTGACCAAACAGCTCCGATTCCTGCAAGGAGTCAAAATCACAATATTCCTATGTTTTCACCATTTGTAACAAGCAAATCATAAACAAACTATTCTATGATTGAGGAAGAATAACTTAATATGTTTTTCAATTAAAGCTGAAGCTCTGTATTTTGAATTGTTATGGGGTGCAACCAGTGATAGCCAGCACCCATTGACAGTGCGCAAATGAAATGCGGCTGTGTTCCCCACCCTCTGTCCTGAAGGTGGGTCCTAACAGCAATGGAATGTTAATTCCATCCTCAACTACTGCCCCATCACCACTAGGTATTCGCTCTTGCCCACCTGTGACTCACCTATCATCTGAGAGTGGACAGTATTGCATTGTTGTGTAACCACTCCCCTCACAAGCCCCTTTAAAAAGCCTGTGAAGCAGGGGCTCGCTTTCTTTCTGGTCAGGTGCTTCCCTAGCTCTGGCACCTAGACTCTTGGCTGACCCAGGACAGGCAATCCCCTGAGCATGATCCCTGGGTACTGCTTAGATGGGACAATGGATATAGCAATATTATTACTGGTTTGTGTGCTATCAGGATTTCCGGGAGAGGTGAGACCTAGCAGTAGTGTAATGTGGGCAGAGAAGCCAGAGAATGGTGAATGTCTGCAGCTTTGTAAGTGTGTCCAAACTGTTATTCGCTGTATGTCTTTTAGGATAACTTATATTGTTGGGACATAGGTCTGCAGCTCAATGGATGAACTTAAGTGTAATGACCATTTAGGGCCCGGCGGCATGGCCTAGCGGCTAAAGTCCTCGCCTTGAAAGCCCCGGGATCACATATGGGTGCTGGTTCTAATCCCGGCAGCTCCACTTCCCATCCAGCTCCCTGCTTGTGGCCTGGAAAAGCAGTTGAGGACGGCCCAAATGCATTGGGACCCTGCACCCTGGCTTCGTGGGAGACCCGGAAGAGGTTCCAGGTTCCTGGCTTTGGATCGGCGCACACCGGCCCGTTGTGGCTCACTTGGGGAGTGAATCATCGGACGGAAGATCTTCCTGTCTCTCCTCCTCTCTGTATATCTGGCTGTAATAAAATGAATAAATCTTTAAAAAAAAAAGAGTAATGACCATTTGTTCCTCTTGGGGTTATGTTTGGTTGGATTATGAATTGGTTGGATTGCCATATGGGCTTGTGATTTGCTATTTCTAGTATTCTCTATTATTACCAAGCTTGGTTAAGAAAGACTCCTTAGTAAACCTTAGACATGTCTGGTATGATCTCGCTTGTACCCCATAACAGAATTTTTGTATCTACATTCTTATATAATCTCTATCCAAGGCTGTGAAGGTATCCCATAAACCTTGTGGGAAAATAGGAAGAAAAATTTATTTTGGTGCAAAATTTTTGAAATTCATGGATAATTTTTTCATAACAAGTGTTTTTCTATGAATTTTTTGAAGGATCATTATTATGCATATATTTAAAACAGTTTTGTACCAAAATAAATTTTTTTCTGAATTCCAGTTCTCATGACATTTACAACTACTCTTGTGTGAGTATATTACTCCAATGTGAATCAATTTCCATGTTTATGTCAATGATTCCATGCGATAACATCTGTATTTATATCTACTGCATGTGCTTGATTTAGTGGAGTCACAGTGTCAGTATGTAATTCTGTTTTATAAAGTTATAGAAATGTTTTGGCAATTCAGTTTTTAGTCTTTTATCACAGTTTCTGTCTAAATATATTTGAGAGTAGTTGCTTTCCAACATATTTTTTTGGCCAGATTGCCATCCCATCTTTCTAACATTTTGTAGTTACTCAAAGTCTCCAACATTCAAATGTGAGTATCTCCACACATCAAAGACTTAGTGACTTCCCTGTATCATTTCATGAGATGGGCTGGTGATAATATTTTCACTTTCCTTATGGAAAAATAAGCATTGTTTACTGCTTTACTACAGAACCCACAAGTGTTAGCTGCAGCCAAAGAAAGAGATAATTACTCTGAGCCACTGTTGTTGCCTCACTGTAGTAGCTCAGAAGTGACAGTCACAGCTTCTAAACATGGCCATATAATTGAAGCAATGTGAGTCTCTTTGGTGGTGGAAGGAATGACTTGTTGACAGTATGTCATTTTTTTTTATTATACTTTGGAGAGTAATTATAGGTTGCTGCATACATTTAGAAATTGGTCTATGTGGTTTTTAAAGATGAAATTAAGACCATGCAAAATCATGTTTTTAAAATTCAGGATCAATAAAAACAAGAAAATAATGTGACACTTAGGACTGTTCCTAAAGCTCAGGGCACAAAACATGTAAAGTGCATTAAAATGTGGAAACCATATACCTTTCATTACATTATGCTACAGCTGTCATTTATTTCATTTTTGTATAAAAGTAGTTGTTCTTCTGAGCATAACAGCATACATTTCATTTACCCTGCACCAGCAATCCAATTACAATCCACTTCGATTCAGATTAATCATGCCAAGATGGCAATTCCATTACACTAAGTAAAATTTAATAGTGAAGTATATGACTGCAGTTTCTACAGCTGAAACTATGCATTTAACTACTTCAGGGATTTTATTAAGATTAAAGTTAAACACAAAGCATCTTAATCAGAGATTTAGTGGAAAACACCCATTACAAAACACACTTACATACTGCTTCTGCAGAAGCATTAAATTCCACTTATTTGAGAAAGATCTAATAGCAGGAAAGATGTTTAATTACAGCCATAAAATGCTTTTATTTTCAATTTTGTTATGTTGTTTAACATAACTCTTAATACAATGTTAGAGATGGGATTATGCTTTATACCTTGCAAATAGAGAGTTCATTTAGGTAAAACAATGCACATCTGGTTTTAAACATTTAACTAAAGAATACACATAAGGAGTAACCAGGTCCAATTACACAGCATCTTTCTGTGTCTTCAATAGGACCTTAGTGGATTAAGGAGTTAATACTCCTCTAAAATGAACTGTTCACTTCCTCTGCAGCACCTAGAGGTCTGTCAAACTGGGTACTGGCAGGAGAGACACAAAAATTTTCATTTTCATATATAATCATTTACTGGGTGCACTGCCATCTTCAACCTTTGCTTTTTCTCCAAAATTCTGCAATTACTGGATGCTTTCTCTCAAAGAATTTTTAAAAAGGTGGTTGCAAAATTTTATAGTACAGAAAAAAATGAAAGTTTTGCTTAATTGTCTTTTTAAGTAAAAAATACTAATATATGCCCCCATTTTTCTGTGAAATAATTGACCTCATGCTATTCTTTATGAATAACCTTTGTTATGTCAATGCAACTTGCTGTTGTTATTCAAAATACAAGCCAATATTTTGAATTATGCATATAAACTCTATTTTTCATTTATTAGATAGGAAGAGAGAAAGACAGAGAAAGCTGCCATTCCCTAGTTTACTCCCCAAATGCCTAAAATGGCAAGGACTGGCTTAGGCTGAAGCCAGCAACCAGGAACTCAGTCCAGGTCACACCAAATGAATGGCAGGAATCCAGTGACTTGAGAGATCCCTTCTGCCTGCTAGAGTGCGCACTGTCTAGAAGCAGAATTCAGGAGTTGGTTAAACGCTGGTACTCCATTATGGCTGCTCTGATATTCAGGTACCTTAACTAGCATATGAATCAGTAGGCTGAATGCCCACCCCACTTTTTTATTTCTTGTTAAATTTCCTTCTGTATAGAGTGAGATTTAGGAACACAAACCTCTGTATAGAGTGAGATTTAGATTTGGCAAATAACGTAAAATCTATATTTAAATAAGATGAATTTGAGAAAATCCTAAATTGTATTTGAATAGACTGATTACAATGTTCATTTAGATGTCTAGATAAAATTAAACTACAGATTGAGCTTGGAAACCATCTCGGAGTGCATCTCCCGTTGGGGATCTGGGATGGGTGGGAGGTTGGGTGGGGCTTTTCCCTTTGTAACTCCCCTAACCCCAGATACAGGGAAAAATGATAATATTAGTGTGGAAACAACGGTATTACCCACTTTCACCCTGTAGCCCTTGACCCTTTGTATCCTAATCAACTAAGTAAGAATATTTTGTTATTTGTACAATGGTGCTGTTGATACAGCTATTAGTGTTTTCTTTTGGAATCAACAGACATTTATCAATCAATCAATCATCAATCTGTTGGCTTATGTCTTTTTCCTTGTTTCTTCGTTGGAAGTATCTGAGGAATCTGTATCTATTGGTCTTACACATTTCATGGTCTCAGTCAAAAGGCACAGGCATGGAACTTTGAGCAACTGGTACAAAAAAAAGGTTGAAGGACAATGAAATTTAAAAAGTATGCTTATTCTGGTGCAATAATTTTTGAAATCCATGTTATTTTCATAATATGCATTTCCCATGAACTTTTTGAAGACTCTGTATATTGCAAAATTGAAGTAGAAAGGAGTGTAAACACTTCTCAGGGGTTTTCATATCAAACCTGCTGTGTATCATCAGATACCAAGAGGGCTTTCTCACTTCCGGCCCTTTACCAAGAGAATGGGTGTCAGCTTTTGAAAAGAGAGTAAACATTCACTTGTATTTCCCTACTTCATACAAAACCGGTGACTATGTATAGCTCAATCATCAGTTTTTGGCAAACACCTTCAAACTAATAAGTCCCCATCTACAGAGCCAAACATTTTCCTTTTCCTTTTGGTAAGCTGATTGCATTTAGTTCAGAACCCACGAAAGCCACAACCAGGGAGTCAAGGCTTTATCGAATTAGCTTCAGAAATGAAATAGTTTGTGCTTCTGAAACTTACGAGGGCTCTTCTGACACAGCAGCTCCTTCTTCTAGCTCTTGAGCTTGTTTGTACCACGGTAGCTTGGCCTCTACTGGAAGCTTCTCTGAGAATCAAGTGCACAGATTAAAAAACAGGGAGTTAGAACCAACCTGAGATTTCAGGGAAAGCCATCTTTCCTCCCCATCAATTCTTATTTACACTGCATGTAACTGCAAGTGGTTAAGAAGTCTTTGGGTGAACTGCTGCCTCCGATGATAATAACAGTTTTTTCAAGGAAATGGAGCTGAATTTTTAAAATACTTCATAACACAACTCTCCGCATATGTGCTTCTCCCGTTATGCTGTATGGCAAAGGAGACTGCTTTTTTTTATTATGGAAGTCAGAATTCTAATAGCAGTAGCTCAATATTCCAATGAAAGAAAATCAAAGTATTTTTCACTATTTCCTACTTTAAAATTTGAGTGCTGTTTATTAAGCAAAACAAACACTAAGAAGACTGTGGTTTTTCATACATTCTAAAAAGCTTTCTTTGTTTTGGTCCTTTTGGTTCAGTGTGATCCGTGTCAGGTTATTGAAAACAAACTCTGCCCCTTTGACAGATTCAGGTATCCTTAGATATGATTCTTTTAACACCACCCAGAGGCCCACTGACAATCAGAATATGCACAATTTAGGGTTCATAACCTGTAATTTGACTAGTTTCACCTACTTATCTACTTTTAACAAACAATTCAGAACAAACTTTCCAAGTACTTCCTGGGGGAAGAATTGTGGAGAAGAAGAAAAAGGGAGGTTTTAATGGCTGCTACAGAAGTAAGTGCCAAGATTCCCATTCTGACATGTTTATTAGGGTCATTTATAGGCATATTTGCCTTTATAGCATGAGCCAGTGAAGCCCTATCACCACTTTATAACGCATAATTGCAAAGATGAAAGAAATATGCTTATATATGCACACACCATAGGATTATCTGGTATTTTAATGATGTTTAGAGAGCCAGGCTCACTTTTTAGTTGCGAAAAAACAGATTTTGTTCTTGATTGTTAACTACAAACTGCTTTGCTTTGAAGCAGCTGGCTAAAGACAGGGCTAATAAGTAACTGGCTGTTTTCTGGTTCTTTGTGTGCAGCAATTGTTTACAGTAGAAAACAGCACAAAAGAAATGCAAAGCTGCCAAAGCCACAAAGATTTGCTAACATTTGAAGTGTAACAACAACGTACAGTATTTTATCTATCCCAAGTAAATGACTTCAGTCAATACAACTACCTGAGAGTGACAGCTACTTCTTTTGCATCCTTCGGTGCAAACTGTTCATTTTGGCACCAACAGCAAGCTTACAAGACAGCAAGCTTTGGTTTGAATGGATCCTATCAGATGTACTGGGACCACTTCCTTACGCTGGAGGACACTGATGATAGTCAGGAGTTAACTTTCGTGGAGAACTTACTACTAGGTAAGCATCCAATTGGCATTCTGTCTCATTTAACCCTCACATGGTTTCTGAGCTCACAGTCTCTGAAGGAGACACTGTTATTATCCCAGTTTATAGATGGGGACACAGCCTTAGAGATAAAATTGTAGAAAAGATGACTTCTAAAGCACTGTCATTTGATTTCTGTCTATAACATGAATTAGATTTCATGACACCACTCATTCTTACCCAGGATAACATAACAGCACAATAAGCAGCTATATTATGACTTCTTTTCAGAAGCATTTAATTCACATTCTGGAATTCAGGTTCATGTTAGTGGTTTAATTTTCAATATAAAAAGAAAATTTTCTGTTTCATTGGATTGAAGAATGTGACTTCTGGGTTTCAATCTTAGCAAAGTAAACACATTTGGGTTTATTCTCTTGTTTTCAATAGTAAGAAATATTTATAGTAACATATAATCTCTCCTTAAGTGGATATATCTAGTATTTTTAGCAATAATCTCCAAATATTGGTTTGAGCTGGGAGATAACTATATAGATTTCCATATTAATATAGAGACTTTAGTAATTAATAAAAGTTTACAATCAGAGTCATTTGGAGTTTTGTTTATAAATAATTAAGTCCATTTAGTATAGTCTAATTTACAAGGAATCTTTCCCTAAAACATTTGGGATAGTTAAAATGCATTCCAGGGAATTAAAAACAGCATCAGGATACACATAGAAAGCAAGAGCAACTGTCAAGTTACCTTTGGGCTTGTAGCAGGGAGTGGGTATGATGCATTCCTCCTTTATGTGGGGCTTTGCTTTGGGACTGCAGCCTCCTGTGTGCATCCCTCGATGGTCAATGCAGAGGACCACACGGTACCTGAGGCCCTGACCACATGTAACTGTGCACTGAAAAGACATTGCAAGGAAAGGAGACTCATAGACAAAGCCTTGCACACTGCTGTTGCTTCCCATCTCCCAGCTTTCATAATTTAGGGCTCCCTTTCATATGAGGACTCCGGGTGGATTTGTAGCACTTGTTATCAGTCATAGGGTCTTTATTTCATTGGGCTATTGAGGAGAAGCTGGCTGAAAATTCGATCATTTTCAGTTTATTAGCTTTGGGTTAACCAGTCAGCAATCCCGAAGCATCAACTTCATGCAATGTTTCAAACCAAGCACAAACAAATTGTAATTAACATCATTTTATTTTTATTTAGTTTCTTTGCTAGTGAATGCAATCAAAAATATGGAAATGCTAGCTTCAATGTAGGTATTCAAGGATTATAAACTGCCATCACAGCTAATTATACTGTGGCATGGATAATTACATTGTGGCAATTGTACTGAAATGGAAAATGAATTTATAGGAGCTCTTTCAGTGTCCATATGAAGATAACAACTCCAATGGCACACATGTCTGCTAGCATGTCTAGGTACAGAGAAGCAACATGGATGATGTACCTCTACAAAATCTCAAGGTTCAGAGAGTCTTTAGTTATTTCCATGGAAGAAGTCACATGTCTTTCCAGCTCCTTTGCTGGTTCCTTTTTTTTAGCAGCCAGGAAACCCAAATAACATTCTATGTTTAATTACAGCAGGTTTCCTAATATCTGTAATTTCTTTGTTTTAACTATCCTATTTTATCACAATTTTAAATATTATGCTTTTCATTTCTTTCCCCTCTCCCCACCACCATTCCCAATGAATAACATACTTAGTTTTAATTTTCATTCACTGAGACCTCTTTTGGATATTGGAATATACATAGAAAATGAAAACAAATGTGTGGGCTACAGAGCTTTATCACTGAAGCCACTCTAACAGGGAACTCAGCCTCAACTACTCTTGAAAGGCATCTGCTGCCCCAGGCCATTTAAGAAAACATTTTCTGAGGAACAATAGAGGCAGTTTGGAGCAAGACTTTAAGGAAAAAGATTATAGACTTTGGCCATCTTGGTGTTGGGGCATCCCTATTCCATGAGCTCAGTGGTAGGTCTCTAGACACCTCCTGATAAGAAGGGTGGAGGTCTGCTGGGTACTCGATGGGGCAATGACCATGAGAGGGAGGAGCGGACTTACTCTCCTAATGAACAAAGAAAGAAGGCACAGTTACCGGAGACCACTCCTGTGCCAGCCATTTAGGGCAGTCAAAAATGTTGCAGGGCTGCACGATGGGCATCTTAGGGGTGTACATGCATTTCCACTCTTCCACTGAAGTGACATGCCCCTGGATGTCCTCCTCCACACAGGAAACTGCCCGGCTCTGGATGCCCCCCCCACAGGAGGAGGAGCACGCGGTCCACGGGGTGGCCTCCCACCTACAGAAGCAAGGGGAGTCATCAGGGCAGACATGCACATGGCCACATCTCAGTGACCTGCCAGACCAACCCCAGTTCCCGTGCCTGGATGGAGAATCCGGTTCTCAGAGGCTGTGGTTCAAAGCACCAAAAGCCAGTGAGCTTCTGAAATTCGAGGAGCAAGAGAAGAATTCCACATTGGCAAGTGTTTTGTAAACCATGAAGCAAACCAGAGATATTCAGAAATTCAGTTTTAACAGCTACACATAGGATGTCTGTGCTGCCTGTAAGCTGCACAAAAGATGGCATTTCAGTGCTCAGTCCTTCTTCCTATAGTGTCAAGGTATAGCTCTACCAAAACAGAAGTTGGATTACCAGTTAATGCTAGTAGTGCTCACTTGGCTGAACAGTTTCAATGGAATATTGTTACTTAACTTGAGGGTATCTTTTGCAGGAGAATATTGTAAGAAATCAAAGCAAACAAAAGACCTTTTCCCTTGCTCCTGCAATTGTTAGCTTTAAGACCAGAAATCTAAAGCTTCAGCACAGTTTTGGTGTTCAAACTGTGCCATTATTCACTGGAGGTGAAACTGTTTAGATATGCTGGCAGTTTCTCCAGTAAAAGATCCCTAGAATTGCCAAGAGGCTTTGTTTTGTTTGTATGTCTTCCCTATCACCTTATTTTACTTCTTGATGTTATTTTTAGTTATACATATTTATAAGGTGTGGTGTGATAATTTGATACACATATTCCAAGTTCAATGATCAATTTGGATTAGTTCACATTTACATCTCATTAAACATTGATGGTTTAAAAATAAATAATAGTTACAGTAACCATTTAAGAGGTACAGTGGAATAGTTCAACAGATACATACAATGTGCACTAATCAAATCTTTTTTGACATTATATTTGGAGGTTTGGAACTCTTCTTATTCGTAAAATATGTAGTAAGTTATTTTGAGTTATAGTCATCCCACTGTGAGGGATTTAATTTTGATAGAAAAATCTGTGGGTTTCTGAATCTAGGTATAACAAAAGGTAGAAAGTAATATTTTCAACAGCACTTAAAGGAATTTCTTTGATTTTTTTCTTCAGAGCTCAATGCAGCTCTAAAGTACCTGGGACCCGATGTGGAGGGAGATCTTTGTCTATCGCTTCTCATTCTCTAGCCCTAGAGAATGCAGAACTTCTAAAATTAGAAATATCAGAATTGAATACTCTGAGATTATCTTCCTGGCATGGATTCTGCTGTTGATGATGACTTCTAAGGACCTCATGAAAGAGAAAATAATACTGAGTTGATTTACCTCAAGAGTTAAATTTTAAGATAAAACTTAAAATATTACACAGGCATACCATGGAGACTTTAATTGTCCTGTAAGTAGAGTTTAATGTATACCATGTGAGCTTTTTACTCTTCTGTGTGAGCCAGAACCATGTGTGTTTTCCCAGTCACAATGAGTTGTTCTCCACATTTGTGCTGTACTGCTCTACTTTAGGGAACAGCAATTATCTAATCAGCTGCCAAGTGCAACATCTTCCTACACATTTTCCCCAGGAGACATAGAAGAGAAAGATGACTGTGGAGAAACCAAGGCTGCCAGTCTAGCTCCAGGAGACCTTCTGATCCCTTCAGCAGGGTGTCTCTATCAAGAGTTTCTCTCCCAAAAGGATGAGATCAGTTCTCATTTGTCTCCATGGAAATCTCTGAAATGACTTCTTCTGAAGGTGGATGTCAGGCCTGGTGCAGACTGAAATGGGACTAAATTTATTAAGTATTTAGTCTCAAATGGATTACCTCTGATGACCAAATGAAAATACACTTTCTAATGTACAATGTACATTTCATCTCTTTGAATATGAACATGCCATATTTCTAAAATGGGTACTCAAAAGTCCCCAAAGCTGAACCCTCTAAAGGGAGAGTGATTGATTTCTGTCTTTTTTTTAAAATGATCTATTTGCTTTTATCACAAAGTCAGATATACAGAGAGGAGGAGAGACAGAGAGGCAGTTCTTCCGTCTGATGATTCACTCCCTAAGTGACCACAGCGGCCGGTGCTGCGCTGATCCAAAGCCAAGAGCCAGGAACTTCCACCAGGTCTGCCATGCAGGTGCAGGGTCCCAAGGCTTTTGGCTATCCTCTCTGCTTTCCCAGGTCACAAGCAGGGAGCTGGATGGGAAGTGGAGCTGCCAGGATTAGAACCGGTGCCCATATGGGATCTTGGTCGTGCAAAGCGAGGACTTAAGCCGCTAGACCACCAGTGCCAGGCCCTTAGTTTCTGTCTTAACACTTGGATGTGACCCTAGTGTAATTTCACAGATAGTAGTAAGTATCCTTTTCAATGTCAGTGTTCATAGAAAGAAAAATGAGGCTAATATTGCTCTTTTATAGCATGTTTTCATCCCGCTACAGTTCTGTACATTAAAAATAATCTTGTGAGTCCTCATAACAATAGGGTTACATGGAATTTCAGAGCAAAACATGTGTAAGTGTTTTAAAATATAGAAAAATCTAAGAGTATCAGTCAGGAGATTTTAAGACAATGACCAGGTTAATGATTGGAATTAAAAAAAAAAAAGACATGTTTAACAATGCTCTCCTGGAAGAACATTAAATGAATTAATAAATCATACAGCTTAACTTTTTTGGCTTTTAGTTGATGAAATTCTCAAAATTAAGAAAGATGAGGAAAATGGCATGCATTGATCAAGAGTAAAGGTAATTCACCAACCTACATTGCTACGTTCAGAAACACATTACAGGTAAAGACTAAGCAGGAAAGAATAAAGATATGTGAATTGTGTCTTTATCTGCATGTTTGGTCTTAAGTAGATCTAAATAATTCAATTAATAAAGCCTTGGCCTTGCTCAATGTGTAGTTGTCATTGAAGAATCTCTTTTGAGCCTAATTTTTCTGATGAAATGAAGACCCATTTGTAGAAACAGCTTCCATTTATGAAGACCTTCTCAATCCAGTGGATTATCTATCATCAGTACTACTCTAGGAGCAGAAGTGCAAGTAAAAAATGCAGTCAGTATTTGCAATTTTCCCTTTCATTGTGATACATGGATATGCCAAATGTGTATCCAACACGATTCAAACTAACAGCAGGGAGAATCACTTCAATACCCAACTGGGCACTGGCCATGTGGGAAAAGTTCCAATCAGGTTTAGCCTTGGGTAGGCATTAGCTGTGCCAGAGAAATAGAAACAAGAGAACCTAGGGCTATGTCCAGTAGAGGAAAAACATACAGTTCGTGTTGCTCACTTCTGCTTATCTTGAAGTTGGATGGCTTTCCACCAAACAGATATTCGTGTCTTATAGATAGTTATTTTATAGATATAGAAACTGAAATCAAATGAAGCCTTAGTATCGTTAAATTACCTTTTGAATATTTTCTCAAATTGTTTTTTCAGATTTCTGTATCAAGACAGCAAAATGATATACCAGGAATATGCTATATTTGTTATTCTCTTTATCAATATACTCATAGGAAAGGAGAGAGCTGATAAATGAGGAAGCCACTAAATTAACCTACAACAATAACTGGCATAGATAAAACTCCCTTTTCTAGTTACTGCTATTAGATGTGAAAAGTAAGTTCTCCGCAAGTCACTGTAAATATTTAAATAGAGGCTAGGTACTCATGTATGTGAATATACAAATATGAACATGAATGTGTATATGTATATATTTCTAACATCTCCAGAGTGTATAAATATTATAGTTAGGAAAGGAAAAGTTGGACCAGATAACTCAATAGACCTGTATTTTGACTCAAACTCATTAGATATTCAGAGATTTTTTTATTTTTGCTTTATTTTACAGTTCAAAATAAAATTAGTATCCGGGCTTGGTTTAATTTGGGATTGAGAAAGCTACTATGAGTTATTTCAACTATTTATGATCTGATCTAAAGCACTGGTTCTAAATAACAGCTGATCCCATGAGGGCCCAAGAAGCAAACAAAATAGAGCATCTATTCCAACTTCATCCTTCTATCTACTATCTGTGCAGCTGTTTCACATATTCTTATAGTATGTATGAGCATAATGTATTCTTCATTGATCCACTTTTCTTATGAATATATTATGAATTGATGAGCTATTTCACAAGTTCTTGACTCACTTTCATCTTTCTAGTTTTAAAAATACTGAATTTTATGAAATTATGCATCATATTGAATTTATGTTTTCTTTTAGGAAAATAAATTGCCCCAAATATTTTAACAGTAAAGATCTAAAGCCAATCACCATTTTAAAACTTAATTATAACTTCTTTGCAATAATAAGGAGATAAAATCCCTATGCAGGAGAATACCACATCTGGAATTCTACCTCCACGGTACAGCAATAATACATTAAGCAGTGTTTGTTTAACAGTTAGCAATAGAGCTTTAATGACCGGGATCCTGTTGCAGAGGAAACACAGAAAAGGACAAAGCGAGTGAAAGAAAGACATAACACAAACCCATACACTGTCTCTAATCAGAATTGCATCCACGCCAATGTAACAGCACTTATCTTAAATGGTTTTTGAATGGCAAGCTTACAGTCTGAGCAGGCCAGTGTTATTCAAAAGCAGAGCTCAAGGTGAATTGCAAAATACACCATCTACCATTTTACTGTTACAGAAAAATACAGATTCTCTCCATATGTATATATATATGGGTGTGTTTATATATATATACACATACATATGTATATATAAAAGCAGCAGACTAATTTGCTAATTCTAACATCAGGACGATTGATTTACGTACCGAGGAAGGGGGTGGTAGAGGTCATAAGGCATGATCTGCTTGTATCCGTCACTGTTAGGAACAACAATGCCAACCCTCTGAGTAGAAGGTACACACAATAAAATAAACACTAAATGATTACATTATACAATTCTTTACACAATTGCAAAATAACATTAACAAATTATCTCTGAAAAACAACACTCACTAAAACAGTTCAATATCTACAGGCTAGCTAGCATACTTTTAGGATGGGGCAGGTCTTTGAAAAAGGGCACCATTTATTACAATTAGTCCTCTGATCCAAGCAGGAAATACCTCTGTAAAGGATGGTGGCAAGAAAACTTGGCACCTCATCATTAACTGTGACACGATAAGCTTGTAAATGTTCTTTAATCCTCAAATTATACATCCTATGAGGTCATTATCATCATCATCATTATGAATGCTACTTCCAGATGCTCACTGAGCAATTGCAGTTGCTGTCTTACTTTTGATGAGAGAGAGAGAGAGAAAGAGAGAGAGAGAGAGAGAGAGAGAGAGAGAGAGAGAGAGCGCGAGCTCTTTAAGCACCAGAATGTGTTCTTCTGCACTCATAGTACTATGCAATATGCATTAGCAAATTGGGTTCTTCCCTTGGCAGGTCTAAAGATGCTATGAATGCCTGGAAAACTACCATTTGGGTGTTTTATAAAAGGAGGGGGATTATTAATCCTAGTAGACAACTATTAGTAAAAGGAAATGATCCAAATAAAGTGGTGAAAAATTTCTATGAATGGCTTTTGATAGTTATAGAATGTTAAAGAGTGTTAAGTGCTAGTAGGGTGGTAGTCGTGATTGTTGTGGAAAATTTGTAAAGTATAGACAGCGAAGAAGCTACCAGATTCACAGGAAATGCTACCAGAGGTTCTCTCTGAAGCTCCCAGAGTTATTTACTGAAATGGCATTAATTTTGCTACAATTTTAACTAAAGCCTTCCATTGGTAAGCCTGGGTCCTTGCCAAGTGCTGGTTTCCTGGGTTGTGGAGGATTTATGGCTTAGGGGTTTCAGAGTTGGAGTTACTACAACAGAGCCTCCATCAAGAGTAGATGACAGAGAAACTGACATGATGGGCCAGGGTTTGGGCAGAAACTGCCTCTTTTGTAACTGGCAAATGATAGAAAGCCCCTGTTGAGAGTGCTAACGGGACCTTTGTATTCTATGAATAAATATTCATAGTACCAACCAGTCCACGTAAATATGTTTATACTTAAATAAACTAAGACTTTAATTCTGACTTCAGCTGATGACATGGGATGACATAATATTTGTTCTTTTTATGTGACTAGCAAACTGAAGCATTTGGGGGGAAAGGTGAGCTGGGTGTGCTGTTGTTGATCAGAAAGATGAAAATGGTCCTGATGAGATCATGGGAGACGCAGAGGGGAGTGGGAGTGAGATCTGCGGAGTTGTTGAAGAGATCACTGAAAGGCAAGGACACACAGGGAAGATGACATTTGTTTGAAAGAAAGTGGAAAACAAAATTATGTAGATATCTAGTTTTAGGAAGGAAAATCACCAGGGTCCGGATTTGTTTGCTTATTTTACATCATTAAATTGTGTTTGACTAAATGTTTTCACACTCATTAGTGTGAGGAAATTTTCTTAGTGTGTGTGTGTCTGTCTTACTCCAAAGTAACATACTGTTTACGTAATTGCATGCTGCTCATTGGGGTGCCCCAAAACCCCATAGATCTTTAACACAAGAATTACATGAATATTACATTAAACTTTTCTGTGTTAAACTTTCTAGCTTTCCTACTTTCTCTGACAGAGAAGAAATTGGATGAAAGCCTAATCTTGCATTTTGTTAGACTCACGTGATCTCATTCCAATAATTTTACATTTAGTAATTAAGGAACCTTTCTTTCTAAAATGACTATTTTGTTAAGACTGCCAACTTTTCCAATGTTCTATTAATAACTTTGGACATACACTGTTGTATAATGGTAGTCAATTAAGAAGTAAATCAAATTGACTTTGAAGTTGTGTCTTGCCTGGTCTATTATTTTCATTAATGTCTATATCAATTTCTAAATGCAAAAATGTATAGCATTGCCTCTCTTCTGGAAAAAATTAGAGTTATAATTTGTTATCTTCAGTATTAGAATGAGCTGTTGCAGATCTCTGTCAGTTGATTTATCTGCTGATGACATTTAAAACCAGGATAATAACTTTGATGGAGACATGTGAATCTGAAGCAAGGGAACAAAAGCCAAAGTATAGGATTCAAAATGTTGGGCTTTGCTTTGGACTGATGTAGCCATTATGAAAAATCCTTAAACCTGCATTAGGGAAACTATACCTATATTTGTCTTGCTATGGCATGGACTGTGGTGAAGACTCATAACATGGCTCTATGGCACCTGTAAAAACAGAAGCATATCAAAACAGTGGTGCTCTGTCCAGTTCTGTTAATGTATACTCGAGTGTGCATGGGCTCAGCTCTCTCTTGGGGCTCAGGGGACTAACCTTTCACTACACTACAAAGAGGAAGCCAGTCTTGCCCAAACTTGACTTCCTTTTTCTTATTTTAAAGATACCTTGTTTTTTCTTGGGCAAAGTATACATCATGAAAAAGATGACATAAAAGAATGCAATTTAGGTCTCCCCATGTTTATGTCTGGCTTTGGGTGTGCATGTGTGCATACATGAACTCAGACATATGTCTGAATGTGTAGGGAACAGTAAAACAGAAAAAAATGGTTTTTAAAAATGGTCACATAGATACAAGATGCGGTTGGTTTTGCAGTGAAACTACTCATTCTGCATTGTCTTAACAATTCTGACCACCTCTCTACTTCTTACGGCTGACAGTGACATGATCCCTCTAAAAACCCTATTGTTTTAGCAGTTGTGGTAGTAAGAACAGTAGGTAAGGATGAGATGATGATTCTGGTGTCATCAAATGGAAGCAGAAGTGGCATGCTAACTCATCCTCTCAAACTGCATGGCGATTTTTTTGGTTTACTTTTAAAAATTAATGGCTTTATAACATAATCATAACACGGAGCTGGGTATTAATTCCAATAGCATTGTTCCCACACATACATATATGGGAAATACATGTATATATATAAAAATCAACATATATTTATATTTTTATTACATATAATATAAATAAATAGACATACATATTTGACTGCTTTTTATGATACAATTCCATAGGCTCTAGGATTTCCCTTCCCCCTCCCAATTCCCCTCCTCGCACTGATTTCCCCTTAAGTATTACAAATAAACAGTCGTAAGTCCATCATGCCACAATTTAAGTGTCAACCTGCATGTCTTAGCAAATTGTCTGATGATGAGAATGCTTTGTGTACAGCAGGTACACATACTGAAATATTGTGTAACACAAAAACATGAAGCTTTCTGAGCCATTTTTAATGACACAGAAAAATGCTCAACCATAGTTTATCAACTAAAAAAATAAGTACAAAATAGAATGTAAAATCTACGATACTAAAATTTGTGTTCACATATATATGCAATCATTTTCATGAAGTTTGTATACATGTATGCATGTTCATAAGTGTTCACATATATGCGCAAGAACATATGGGTGTATATAGATATGGTTACACATATATGTTATAAATATATCTAACAACTAGGTTAGTTTCTAGTGTTTAGATTATAGATTTTTTGGTTTTCCTTTTTTATTTTCCTGTTTTCCAACTGTTTTTATAATGTATTTCTTTTTAGAAGTATAGCATTAGAATATCAAGTATGACAAAATTAAAATCCGAGGAAGTATAAGACAGAAATATTTGAATTTACAACAACAATGGATGGACTGAGGCTATTTCATTGCGTCTGTGCAGAATTGATCTAAGGTGCTACTTTACTCTGACTTTACAAACCAAACTAAGATGAGGCTCTGAGGTGGAATTTACATAGTGTGAGAAATCTCTCTTCTCCAGAAAAATCCCAATTTAACTAATTTATGGTTCCTTTTGTAGTGTAAATGAACCAGGAGACCCCTTCCCTGGTTTCACTGGTCTGCCTCAGTGCATTTCCCATGACCCCTTGCTCTCTGAGCCACAGACCCTCATTTCTGACTTCCTGACAACTGGTGTACTCCAGGCTTATCAAGCTCAGTCTGTCCCAGACAATTCATTATCTTCCTTTGCCAATTACTGCTGGACCACTATTACTGTCACTGTTCAGGGCACTGACATTCTTTCATCTATGATCCGTGCTGTGGAACAGTTTTGTTCTCTTAACCATGTTAAGAACTGGCACTCAGTTCTCCAGTCAATATATCAACACTGGTACCATTTGCCAACATGACTCTTCGTGACCCAAGTTTGGGTTCTTCACAGCAGTCACCTAACAGATTTCTCTGTTTGCAAGTGTTGACTTCTTAATTAACCTACTCATTGCTGTCACAAGAACTGAAATTGTATATTCCAATGGAAAACATCTAGGTGGGAGAGGGCATTTGGACTAGCAGTTCAAACCTTGGTTAGGATGCTCATATTCCACAAAAGAATGCCCAAGTTCAATTGCTGCCTCGGCTTCTGGCTCAAGTCTCCTGTCAGGGTGGATTCTCAGGAGGCAGTGCCCAAATGATCACATTTCTACCACCATGAGGGAGACTTGGATTGCGTTCCTGGCTCCCTGCTCTGGCATTAGCTCAGCCTCAGCTGGTATAGATATTTGAGGGAGTGAACCAGCAGATAGGTGACCTGCTTCTCTGCCTCACAGAAAAAAAAAGTTCTATCTACCTCTGCTAACAGTTTGTCTTATTTTTTTTCTTTTAGTATCTACACAGAAATTCTCTCTCTTTTTGCAACAGTTTAGAACAAGGCAGGAGAAAGGTAAGAAAATGTTGTAAGACACAGCACTTTCTCATGAGTAGCGAGTGGTATGTGAAGGTCATGGCATACGAACAAAATGACCCAAGAAAGTAGGAGCTGCTCTTGTTGCTTTCTATGTAATCTTAAGGACCTCATACCTGGACTTTGCATGGTCTTCTACATTCTGATGAGATCAGAATTTTTAGGATGAATTAGAAATAGGTGCCCAGAAACCCATGCCATTGGAATTTATCTGACTTATCCCTTTCTAGTGGTTGTTGAGAGAACACAGAGCTGTTTCAAGCATAGCTTGAAAACCACTGAACTAAGATGATTATTTCAAAATTCATCCTCTAACACTAAGTGCTATGTTTGAACCAGGTGTGGCTACCTCAGCTCATGCAAATGGTCAAAGTCCAAAGTCATAAATTGATGGTATTGAGATGGTACCAACTAATTATGATGTTTAGGAAGTGGCCAATTAAAGGTCCTTAGGCCACTGGGGCATGTGCATACTTCTTGTGGGAAGGCTGGTTAAACAGTGTAAGAGTTGGCCCCAGCTGCCCTGTTTGACTCCTGGCCCATGATGTGATCCTTCCTCTGCATACATTCTTCCACTTCCATTTTCCAGCTTCACTGGATGCCTCACCTATGAAGCTGCCTAATTTGGGCTGGCAATATCTGAAATTAGGACCCAAATCAGTCTCATTCCTTTATAAGTAACTCATCAGGCATTTCATTGTAGTAAGGAAAAGCTGACTAAAGGACTTGGTGGCATTCCTTAACATTTGCAGAGGCATGAGCAAATGAGAAAATGTTCTGTAAACAGACTCCAGTTTTTTAAAACCATAATCACAGGCAAGTAACATTCATTTATCTTGACTGCACAAGAACCAGAAAAAAGGAGCTTGTCCAGATCACATAGCATTTTTTAAGGTACTGATTAATTCTCTGCTATAAAACAATACCAATGAGCTTTAATATTTGGGTCAAATGATAACAAATCTTTTCACATATTTCCTGTGCTTAACATTCTTGATATGAATGAACATAAGGTTGGACTATTTCTTCCTTTGGCTCTCTTTATCTTTTCTTGCAAAAACAGATTTGACCATTGTTTGATCACTGTTACATACTTATTCATATCTAAAGATGCTTGCTCAACATGGGTGTGTGGTTAATTCAAGCCTCCAAACTTTGCATCAATATGGTCAGCAGTTCTGGGATGACGGTGTGAGTGTAGGCTGTGGTAGAAGCAAATCTCACACGTTGTGGAACAGTGATGACCACGGGATCTAGTGGTATGAGTGCTGCACTGGGAGTCAGGTTGGCTGCATTTATGTACAATAGGATAACCTTTGAAGCAGGAAATACTAAAATCCACATTCCCACTTGCTTTGGCCCATCTTAATTTGAGTAGGCCACTTAACCTCTCTGACCTTGATTTTTTCATCTGTAAAATATAGATGACAATCTCTGGCATGCTAACCACCTCCTAGAGATGTTGGAGCTAATGGATATGAAAGCATTAAAAACTCCAAATAGAAGGGATGTTGGGAAAAGACCTTCACTGGTTTGGGCTCAGTGGAATAATGTCCCAGTGGAGTAAGTGGAATAACGGTCTCGTGGCATAAGCTTTGTTGAATGCTTGGCACCTGGCTAACATTTTTACATGCATTATATCAGTCAATCCTTACAGTTTCTCTCTGTCAGGGATATTACATTCAATGTAGATGATGAAATTCTGACTTAGAGAAGTTACAGAGTAAGTGAGTGAGTTATTAAAATACATGGCTGCAAAGTGATTGAGGTTACAAATAAGGATGAGGACAGTATTTACTATATTAGATCATAGGAAAATTTTAAAAATTACATATATAGTTATACTTTAAGATGCAATAGCCAAGGTAATCTTTCTGTGTGTGAATAGCTAGCTTGGTGGAATAATGGAATTTTCCTTATAACTAGTTACAGTTGCTTATCTGATAATATGTAAGTTTCTATCAGCTTGAGAAAAGCATGATCATGTATTCTGTAAAGCATGAGAAGTCTGATTAAAAAAAAAACCTAATTAGAAATAAGGCATGAAAACAGAAGTGAAATTTTTATGGTGTTTTTCTTGTTGCTTAGCTATTACAATAAAGGTTAAGAAGCCTCTGAAATTAGAACACATCTCACCATACCTTAGCTACTAAGTAAGTCAACCATTTTCTGTCCCTTATACATTCTTTCCTTACTGGAGACATGCATGGCACAAATAGCATGTAAATTCAATGGCCATGTTTCACAGCTGGCCAAGTGAGGCACATATACGTGTACAGTGAACTTTCAGGAACTGTTAATTATCTTAATTGCTCATGATAATCTATGCTAAAAGTCTGATAAATGTCATTTACGTTCAAGATGATATTTTCCTAGTAACTGTGCTCAGTGCTGTGAAAGCAGATAGAAAGCTGACTTTCAGGACTTGTACAGTTCCATCTTTTGCTTGTTGTGAAAGCTGATTTCTGGAGAGTTGAGGAGTTTCTCTGAGGTAACAAGGATATTATCATAACCATGATCTTAGTCGTAACAGCTGCAGCCACTAACATTTATAGAGTGCTTATCATGTGTCAGGCACTCCGCTAAGCTCTTTAAATGTATTACGCCAGTTATTCCTCATGACAACTTTATGAGGTAAGTACTGTTATTATCCTCACTTCAGAGGAAGAAAAAACTGGAACTTAGTGAGAATTAGCAATTTGCCAAAGGCTACTCAACTTGTAAGTGGCAGGGCCAGAATTCCAACCCAGCCTGTTTTATACCAAAGCTTCCACGATAAACTACCAGGCTCCATTGCCATTGGGTGGCTGGTCACCATTTCAGCATGAGAATATGGGCTTTATACTGCCCCTCTTATGCAAAACATTTCCTTATAATTATTTAGGATGCAATTCTGAAGCTTATTTTGCGCTTTACAATTTGGTCCTTGATCAGCTATAGTTTATGCAATTTACTAACTAGAGCCAGACTTCCCTCCCATCATCGCCCAACCCCCTATGTGAAGAAAGTCCACTTGAACTCAACAGGAACTGCTGTGTAGGGCATACAAGTTTGGGCATTTACTTAGGGCTGTGGCTTTGAATTCCTTTGGGAAGTGGGGTTTGGATACCGTTTCAGTTAGGAACAGATTTGCTTGCTAATGATTGTGACCATGATAGTATGATGAGTGAGAGCTTTTTTCACTTGTCCAACCCTTGCCAATTTAAGACCCCTTCATTACTGCCTTGGAGGGAAAACTAAAAATCTGTGCCAAAAAAAAAAAATCTGAAAAGGTGGTTCTCTGATCTTCTCACAAACAGGGTCTTGCATAATTTTCCCCAGACAGCCTTAACAGTCACACCAGTCTCACAGACTAAGATATTTAAGGCCAAATGTTGCATCTTCTACCTTTAAAGCTGCTCAGAAAACATAAAGTGCTTATTAGCCTAATTAAAGTGATGCCTTTTTAAAGTTGTTGCTAAACAATAGGCAATGCTTTGGAGCTTGCTGGTGACATGATGGCTTTGACCCTTTGTCCATGCGATAAAAATTACACAAATTACTGAAGAAACTTGAAAGAAGCTACCCTTTGTGTAAGATAGAAGCTATTATTGTTGTAAGGTAGGCATATGAGAAGATTTTACATTTGATTACATCTGGACTGTCTTGGTTTCCTGGAAAAGTACTCATAATACAGAGTTATGTAAACCAGACAACAAATTAAATATGCAGTAGATCCTTGATACACAGATGGAATATGTCTCTGAATTTCTGGGAAGACCCAAGTTAGGAATACCACCAGCATATACAATGCACTGTGTAGAGTATACGACAGAACTGGTGATGTCATGGCTGAGTTGTCAATTCAAAACATTAATTTTAGCTAAATGTCATTAAATCTTTGTACTTCAGATTCTCTTCACTTCCTTTATGGGCATTCAATATTGGCTCCCTATTTTAGACCAATTTTGGATAGAAAAAAAGTATTTTGTCACTTCATAAAAAAATTACTGCATAAATGACACCAGCAGAGAGCCACAAACACCTCTTGGGAAGAAACTGCTGGGCAGCCAGCTGGGCTTTAGGATTGATTTTATTGCACAAGTGACTTGAATTCCTGCGTCAGCAAAATGTCAAGTTACTGCATGTTGTGGACATTCCAGCTTGATTTTAGAATAGTGCAAACCAAGGATGCTAAATCACTAAATTCCAGGTGTCTAGGCTGAATGTATGATTTGCATCTATGTTGTAAGCTATAGATAAGATTGAAAAGAAACACAGCAAAAACATTAGCAGTGGTCTTTCGCAGGCATTGGGGCTTACTAGTGTTTAGTTGTTTTCCTTGCAACATGTTATCTTACCAGTGTTTCCAAGTCAGCATTTAGAATCAAAACAGAGCCAGAAAAACATGCAAATTTTTTGGAAGGGAATAGGCGAGATGTCAGCGATTTCTTTAACATCAAGAACCCTTGGATGACCCGAACTAATCTACAATCATTAAAGGCAGTGGATGTCATTGGTGAATATAAGAAGGGAAGATAATGAGAAACAAAAGGAGAAAATAGATGAGAGGAAAGAAGATGGTGGGAACAAGAGGAAGAGAGGATGAAAATCATAAGCAAGACAGATGTTTAGAATAAGATTCCTGAGACCTGCCATGCTTATCTCAACTGATGTAAGACAGTTCCCAGAAGATTTTCATGCATTTTAAAGCTTCTGAGCCATCTGATGCTCAAATAATGACTGATACAGTCACTGAATTTGCTGTGTGTGTGTTGGGAGAAGGGGACCATAGTAAAGCAACAAACGATGATTTAGAAACACTGAAAGTCTTTATGTGTGTTAGGATCACACTAGGTAAACATGAGACAAATGACATTTACTATTTAAATTTTAGTTGATTAGTATGACTTTTGCCCATCATGAAGTAAAATAACAGGACAGCAGATGCTATTTTGGTGAATACAAAAACTGGTCACACCCAGTTTACATCTGTTTTGTTCATTCTGGTTTAACACAAATAGTAATGGGCAAAATGTAAATGTCATGGAAAAGTATTTGCTAATGGTAAGTTTTTGCAGCTACTCTTGAGCACTAACACTTCATAGCTTTTCAGTTAATCAGGTATTAATTAAAGAAGTTGATGAGGGGCAAAGGTGTTTACTTTGACAATGTCACATTTTTACAATTGCTCTAGCAAATTCGACAATTTAACAGCTTTAGTCAACTAATGATAGCTGTATAATAGGTGTTGATATTTTTGTGAATTATTGCTTAAAATAATTTAAAAAGATACAAAACAAAATCCAAGGAAGCAACTTTTTTGGACAACAGGACACAACTTTTAAAGCTGTAAAGTAACGGAACATACAGTCCTCTCACCTCTATGTTTGGGGTGAAAAAACTGATTCTCAGAAGGATAAAGTAAAGAAACTAAAAATATTCAGCACTGCTTCTGTTGTCCACAGTATGTCTCAGTTGGAAAGAAAATAAAGTTAGCATCTAAGTGGGATTTTGCTTTTAAGTACTAGAACAGGTCTCAAAGAGTTATATGTTTGGAAAAAATGACGAAAAACTCAGTTGTTAGATATAATAACTTTTCATCAAAACTAAAAATTATATGACACTGTAGTATGATTAACTGTATTTTCCTATCTAGGAGTTTCTATAGTCAAACATAAGTATGTTAGTATAATATCATGTGTCACTCTTATTTTCACTATCAGACAATTAAATCTGTAGTTAGCAGACAGTTCCATGACGGTTGGATTTTACTGTGCCTGATGATACACCAGATCTATTTTTATGATTTCTTCTACTGTTGTCAAATCATCATGTTTCACCTTGGAATACAGAAGGGTTTTTCTCTGACACTGGGTATGCAATGCCTGCAGTATCTACCCTGAGTAGCAGAACTTCATTTCAAACCTTTCCTACTGGTAAGTCTTAATTTTTACAGCTTTGTCTAATTATTTCTTCTATAAAAAAGCTGTTTCCTAACATTTGCCTTAACGTCTATTTTCTTTTCCCTTTTCTCACTTTCTTTCCCTTTCTTTTTGAGAGTAGCCACCTGCCCCAACATTTATACATACACTATATTCTAGGTCTTAAAATAACACAGGAGATCATAAAAGCATAAATTTAATGGTGGGAATAGTCAAAAGCTCATTTATTTGGAGACATGGTATGTCTGGGGCTCCAATTATTAATGGGACTAATCAATTCCTGAAGCCTGGAAGAATAATTGGTATATACATGAAGATGATTATTACAAATAAACAGACTTTTGATGATACAGAATGTGGCCTTTTGCTTTCAAATAAGAAATGGGCCAAAAATGTTAGGGAAGAATGGGAAAAAAGTGAGCAGATTTTTATAATTATAATTTTCTTCAAATTGTTAACAGAACACATCTATTTCACAGTTATCTTCCTTGGCCATCTCTTTACTGAAGAGGAAATTAAGAAAGGATATGAAGATGTCATTCTTCTGAAAATATATACATGAATATTCATGCAAACATGCATAAAGTTTTCAAAGTTTCTCTCCGGCTGAGCCAACCTAACTGAATTGAAAAACTATGCCTCCAGGTCATTGATTTTCCTGTCACAGGCATAGATAAAATATAAGCAGTATAATTCTAAAACAGAATTTAATTGCATAGATATAATTATGACTTAACAAATTTACTTGTATAAACAGGTAATATGGCTCCTACAAGCTATTTAACAGCACCAATTTCACATCATGTGTAGAACTTAAATTTCACAAATAGAAGGTAGACAAAGTATAAGAACATAAACATTAGAAAATTAACCCCAGAAAAAAAATGTATTGTTTACAGCCTGAAGACAGATAGACACGCATTCATACTCTCTATGTAGTGCTTTTACTATCTAAAGTTTTCTTCTTATGCATTTATAATTAGTAAACCATACTTTTAAAAAATACAATTGAGGTATTTCCCAGAAATCCAAGGAATTTTGGAAACTATTTTGTTTTTGCCTTCTCAATTACTTTGGTATGGGAAAAATTTTTCTCATCTCTTTTAGGAAGGAGGAACCAGCTAAGCTGTTGGAGAGAAACACCAGGATGCGTTTTAAGTGCAAGGGTGAATGTGACTGCCATAACAAAATTCTTGATCTACCCCCTCCGTGAAATATTTCATTTTGTTCAGGTTCATTCTTGATCTTGCAAGTCATCTGGGGGCTAACTGATGGTTTCCAAAACCAAATAATGTATGAGAATATTAAATATCTCTTTAAGGCTCCTAATTAAACAGACTATACAAAATGACAAGAAGAAATAAATTCTTCCTAGTTAGCAAAAGCTGAGTATGTTGAAAAGTGGAACTGCTCAATAGTTGGTTTTTTACTGCAGTTAATCACATGGACCACCTGTGGGCTGCGAAGAACCATTTATGAATTTGAGATATGGTCTACTCTGATCATATTCATGATCAGGGATACAAATCAAAATGGAAAGGTCCTGAGAAAATTTTGCCATTTTATTGGTTAAGAACAGCAATTAGTTAATGGGCATGGATTTTGCAATGAGAAAACAGGAGCCAGAATAAGAAGAAATCAGAGGACAAAATGGACCTGAAAAGTGCTTCACCTGCCGCTTTCCAAAAGCATGTCTGTTATCCCTGAAATGGCATCACACAGCAGCAAAAACAAGGAGCCTGGGTGCTGAGAGTACAAGATAGGAAATGGACAGCAACACTTACTCGTTTTAACTTCATTTTATTTTTAATTTCAAAGTTTTACTTTAAATTTAAGAGGCTTAATTGGAGCTTCACTTATGCATATGATAAAAGATTGACTAAATTTGACTGACCTGGCTGGGCAAGGATCCAAATTGCACTCCTGAAGCTTGGGTTTCGGCTTGATGTTCTCTGGGTAATAATGACAGTATTGGTCAGCAACCACACGGTTGCTCCGAAGATCATAACATTCGGCCGATGTCAGCTGGTACCCTGCAACATCAGAGCATTCAGGAAAGTGCAGATGCATCTGCCAATGCAACCTGTCCACTTAGATCTTTTTGGTTATCTCACATTAATAGAAACTATTCCTTCTCAGGAAATCAAAAAGACTCATAATTAGAAGGTTCATTAATTTTTGTAGGGCTCCGATTCTGTTTTTTCAAGTAATCCACTCAGATTTTATCATGTAAATGATATGATAGGACTAGAATTATAGCAGTGTATAGCTAGATTCTAAGACTGTGGTAAAAATCAGTGTTTTTGTTTCTTTTGTATAACCTAAAAATATAACCCACAGTTGGTATCCAAAAAAAAAAAAAACCCAACTGGTATTTGTTTACCAAACCATCCTACAGAGTGCAATGTTACGTCCCTATTACCCAGGGAGTAAACGCTCATATAAATCAAATGAATCCCAGCATTTCCTTCGTAAGCATACAGTGAAGATCAGATCTCGCCAGATGCTCAGGAGCATTCTTTTTGTCAAGGTTCAACCTGAATGAGTTGAGGTGAATAAATGGACAATTAGGATTCCAGCACCAAAAATTCTTTACAATTCATATTTTTCTTTATCTTTTTTGTGCATGTGGGTATCTGCTCTTTATATTAAACCACCCATGTTATCTTCCTTTCATACATTCCCCACTGTTTAGAGATGTCCATCCAAAAAGGTTGCTGCATGACATATCCATTTATGATGCTTTTCTTCCCTTCCGGGCTTGTTTAGTGAGTTACTGGTGGAGCACAATCTCGACATAAATTCTTGGGGCAAAAATAA
Source organism: Ochotona princeps (assembly GCF_030435755.1). Lineage (NCBI taxonomy): Eukaryota > Metazoa > Chordata > Mammalia > Lagomorpha > Ochotonidae > Ochotona > Ochotona princeps. Next base: position 44,053,040 of record NC_080845.1, read on the forward strand.
ATGTACAGAGAATTTAAAAAATTAAGCTGCTTGTATCATTCTAACCCTAACCAGACATACAAATATATTCTATTTGGCAGGTGTTGGAATTACTGCTAAATAAGGAGGAAGTAAGAGTTAAATTGCCAAGGGACCTGTAAAAGGTTTTAGGAAATCAAAAGGAGGCTTTTAAGCCAGATTTCCCGGCTTGAGGCTGTGTTCTCAGACCACCCACAAAAATTAATTGTTCATTAAAAACCTAAAAAAAATCCTTTTAAAATTATACTAGAAAGATGAAAAGCAGGGAAAGCCATGCATAACAACATATGTTCCATCTATTTTTTTCTTTACAAGAAAATTAAGTAGCTAAATTATATTTTAGATAAAAATATTTTGCTTTCCAATTCCATTGCAGCCAATTTTATGAAAAGCTAATCATTTTATAATTTCCCAAATAATTATTTCTAAACAAGGAAGGAATTATGTAGTGAAATGTAAGTGCAAACAATAGCTACAAATTTGAGATTATGTTTTTTCAAAATCAGGATTTGCCATCTTAATCCTTTGCCTTGGAGCTAGTGTAGAGTCTATAAAATGAAAGGTTAGAACAAACATGTGTAACTGACCAAAAAGGTGAATAATGTTTTCTAAAGTTTCACAAGTTGTTTGGATTGCAATTCACTACAATCAGCAAAATGTCCCAATAGTTTAGCAGGGAACTAGAGAAGAGAATTTAGAATTTTTTTTTTAGTAATCTTCAGACTGGCTCATGAAGTGGGAGGAAGGTTGGTAACCACACCATTCACATCTTCACTCACAACAGTTTTCCTCCCCTGTGCATTTCCTGGTAATATGTTTTTTAAAGAAAGAGTTTGATACTAAGAATAAATAAATACTACTGATAGTTCTACTTCTCTACCCAAATGTGAAGAAAATGAGATCCAGCAGGGTCAGACAGACATGAACATCAACCCTTTAATACATTTTAAGTTACTGTTAAGATCACTAAAATCAAACTCTAAAATAGCTGTCCGGGAAATTGGCATGCTGTGCCAATAAACGCATTGCTGCTTCTCACAGAGCCTGGATATTGTTTAAAATTATTTCTTTAGGTTTCTTTCTTTGGAAATGTTTCCTGTGCTAGTTATTAATAGTTACACAGAAAACAATATATTTCCATGAAACCTTAAAGTAATCAGCAGTTTATTTTTAAACAAAGCAATTTTTCTATGCAGGATAGACGAAACAACTTGAAAGGTTATTCTATTGAAATGCTGAAAATGTTGAATTAGTGGTTATTGTACAACTTAGTAAAACACTTGATAGCATTTTGACTGATTGCTCTTAAGCTGAAATCCAACATTGTTCTACAGAACTGCATTTTCAATTATTTGCTAACCTATGTAGGCAGAGTTACCACAGGTGGATTATATCATACTTTCTGGCGGTTTTATAAACATGGCTGGGTAATCATTTGTCTTCATTTTAAGGCAACATCCTTCAATTCATTGTCAAATCAATTTAGTGGTAACTATGTGGGCAGGCATTCAAAGTCAATCAGAGGGCATCCGTGAAGACACAGTTGAAAAGTTTTGATGTGCTGGTTTATTCCAGTTATATTAAAAAGTTTAGAAACTGTTAATCCATAAATACTGGCTCAGCTGGTAATGAATTCAATGTATTCACTCAGTTCTTATTACTCTTTTGCAAAGAATCTGATGACATATAGCAATGGCCTCAAAAACTGTGATGCTCCTGGACCTCAATCCTAACGATCGCAATAACTGGAATACAGAAAAATATTCAGGTATTAACCTATTAATCCCATTATCACAGATATGATGCATTTAATATAGCATAAATGTTTCAGCTAAAAGATCTGCTGTAGAGAAATGAGTAAAAATATTTTGAATTAAGTTGAGGCAATGATTATGTAATCAAACAATCATGCAGAGCAGACAATAGGTGAGAAATAAATTTTCCAATAGCAAAAAAAAAAAAAAAAGAAAAGAAAGAAAGAAAAAAGAAAGAGCGAGCCATGTATGTTACAGATGTGAAGTACCAGAAACAGGAATTCACTTTATGACTTTTAATGAGACATGCATTTAATGGCTGTAGCAAAAAGCATTTCTTTCGATGCATGTGTGATGGGGTGGAGCTAAAAAATAGAGCTAAAGCTGACAATGCAGCTATTTCTCCCCTTGTAATTAATAAACTATTTCCTCTAGTTAAGTAAGTTTGGCGATTTTATGTACTTGATTCCTATATACATGACTTCACTTCAAACAGATGAGTAGTTTATCCTCAAATGAAAGGAAATACCTTAAGATTAAGCTTTTGTCGAATAATGATATGTATCTGTAGTCATGATATTTCATGAAACCAAAGGAAGCAGTAAAGTGCTTCCTGAGCTGGTTTCTACAGACAGAAGATGCGCATGGACACCTCATTAACCTACGCCTTGTAGGAGGGCCTTAGGAATGATTCCATTCAGAAGGACTCTGCTCCATCACAGTACTCAGTTTCTTCCTTGCTGAAGTCACTTTATTCTTTGATTAGACAACTTTACAGTGAGTAAACACCATTACCTCCTCCACAGGTTGCTGAGCAAGGGAAGAAATCCGTCTCCCTCCATCGGTGGATGATAGGCTGATAGAAGATGAACTGGATTGTGCTGTCGGCGGGCCCCGAGTTACGGACCTGCAGAAGATAACAGGGAGGCAGATGAACTAATGTGACAGGGTGGTGCTTTCTGGGTCCCTTGCAACTTGGGACAAGCACATAAAATAGTCTTGATGATCCTGGGCTATATGAAGGAGCGCATCTAGAGAGAAGAGGCGATGACAAAATGGTTCTTGCATATGAGGTCTTCATGGTCACCTTTTCTGTCGCCACAGAACAAGGAAGAGCAATGTGCCAATTTGTAATGCCAGCACAGCACTCCCTTCCCCACATTTATTCACAAACTCCCTGCTGTGAAAAACAAAATTACGTGTATATTTAAAATATGGATTCAAAATTACACAATTTGTTACAAGAAAATTTTAAATGCCATACAGAGTAGAAATTGAAAACATTACCTTTGATTCAAACAGGAGTTCCACTTTCAGACACATGCATGCATCATCTTCCTATCAACTTGGTGATTCAGATATTATTTTAATGTGCAAAGTTGCCAATTAGAAGCTTGTTAAAATGCAAATTCCTGTCTATGTCAAGAGATCCATGTGACTCAGACAAGATTGTCCAAGAGCTAAACTTTGAACAATATTAACTTTTATTACAAAGCAGCTACTTCCAAATAAAATTGATGCCTTTGGAAATTATAATGCCTTTTTTAAAAAAAGGGAACATGTGAGACAAAAATTCTTTAATTGTTCTTTAAAGTACAAGGTTGAGAAACATACCCAGACTTCTAAAATTTACCTAACATGAACAACTAATTTCATGAAGACAGGATGATTCATGGTGTATAGGGAAGCTTATGCTGTTTTGAAGACTGCCAAGATGCGATTGGATCAGTTCATTTGTACATAACAATGTATGTTCTCAGATGCAATTATTAAGCTATGCTTTAAAGCACGTATGCTTTGCTGCAGACCCACACAGGTTAGTTCTTTGATGGATTTCTGAATAAAGTATTTCCTGTCTTCATAAAACAGAAACAAAAAATACATCATGCAATGTTTAGAGTGTTGGGGAAGGTTTGGATTTATTGTATTAAAGAAGGTTCCAAGTACAATGGAGAGGATTACTTTTTACTCCAAGTGCATCACAAGTGTCAGAGCCCAACTGCACCACATGGCATGTTATATGAGTCTAAACCTCATGACTGCTACAACATCCATTCATCCAAAGTAATGTGATGGATTTGGCCTTCAGATTATCTTACAGACTACACTGTCATGTGCAAAGTCAAGATTAGTTTTTGCAGTTCAGATAGAAATATGGAAATGGTCCTCAGAAAATCTGGAGAGCTGTAAAGCAGAAAGAAGAAAGAAAACCAGTGGACCATCTCATATTGCACTGGGATTCTGACCCATGGAACATTCAGGTCTTTGCTAATTAGAATAAACAGTGATACAATTCCCTACTTTAAAACAAAAACAGCTGAAGCAATACAGTGTCTTTCACAAAGAGGGAGCACTGCCTGTAGATTAATATTTCCCTGTCCTATGTGTCACATACAAGGATACCTAATTGCTTGCTTAGGGATGTAGTATTAATCATGTTCTTTGGAAAGCTCTTTCCCCCCATTAGCTTACAAAATCCACTAAGTCTCCAGGGATGTGTGGTTATCATGCTGGAAAGCTATTACAAGAAGACTTTTCATTTGAACACAAGCTCCTTGAAAAAATTAAAAGGCCAGAAAATTTGTTCAGACCCAGAAAGATATTGTTTTTTTCTGCCTTTTAATTTTATTTTTCAGGTTGCCATTGTAATGCGGGAGAGTCAACTGAATCCCGGGACAGTGAGGGGGAAGAATAACAGGTGCCATCAAAGTGTGGAGGATATAACATCATAATACTTGGAGACAGCTTCTTTCAGAATATTCATAGTGTCTGGACTTGCCTTTCGGTCTGATACAAAAAGGCAAAAACGTGGGGCATGTCTTTTTTGGGGATCCAGAGACGATGCTAAGGAAAACACCTCCTGTACTAGGAGGAAGAAATGAATGACAAGAAGTTCTCCTATTAAAAGGAAACATTAGTAAACACCTCACTATAGGAAACAAAACAAAAAGCTTCTGGCATTGTTCTTAATTTGGTCAATGCCGACATGTATGAAGTGCATCAACACTGCCCTGAGGCTGAGGGCCTATACTTGTGCTGAAATGAGGTTGAAGTCAATAGCACCCTCTTTATTTTAAAAAGATAAAACCAGCAATGAGTTATCCAGATATCTGGATCCATAATCTTGCCTTTTTCTTTCATAATGATACCATTCTTGCTTTTCCCTTGTCAATAGTCATATTCTATCTTTACTAATAATAGCAACAACTATTATAGCAGCCAGTACTGGTTCAACTCTTACTATGTACAAGGGTCTTCCAAAAATTCACAGAATGAGTATATGACAGAAGGAGGAAGGGAAGTATCATTATATTCTTAGAATTCTATCTATGAATTACATTGAATTGGTTCTCTTTGTATTAATATAACATTAAGATGAGAATTGAGAAAAATATATACATATACTTACAGTATCCCCATTTTGGTAATTAATAAACATATTTAACATAAAAGCATGAATAGAGAAAAGGTATATTATGAAAAATTTGCTTGGATTTCAAAAATTTTCCGAAGCAACTTATTGGATCAGTTTATCTAATTTTTAATTCCATTTCCATGAAATTTTTGTATTAAATCAAACTACTCAATATTTTCTTGTGCTAAAAATTTTATTGATCAAGGTAGAACAATTGTCACCCACTTTGGCACAATTTCTAAATAGAGTTTATTTTGGATTCAAAGCTTAAAAGTCTTTTTAAGCTTATTAAGATCTTGTAAAAAGTAAGTTTCTCTAACATCTTAAAAGTACCAATCATTAGTAACTTAGTTTCATATTCAAAGTAGTGACCTAACATTCTGAAAGATGAGACATTGTTGTTTTGAATGTATGGTGTATCAGTTGTATCCCAAAGTAGAAGTGTATAAGAACTCATATTGCTACCTCACAACTAAAAACAAAGCAAAGCAAAACAAAACAAAAACTATTCAGAATGAACATTTACAGTTAATTACAAGGAGAAAAATGAGAGTCATAGAGGTTAAATGACTTTCTCAAGCCTACACAGCTAAGGAATAGTTGACCAGGATTTCAATTCAGGTCTGCCTAGTTAAAAGCTGTCATTTTTGTTTCCCAGTACCAAGCAACTTCTGTAGCAGTGAATCTCTATGTGTTTATCTTCAGTTTGATCCTTGTATCTGCTTTCTGTTATTTTTTTTAAAATGTGGAAATAGGAAAAAAAAAACTTTTACAAAAATGAAGCCAATCTGATGTCCAAGTTTGACACCTAACACTTGCTCCCGGAAATGAGCCTGTTGTGGCTTTCTCTCCAGTTTTCTTAATTTCAGCCTGCTTTACTCCACATCATCTTTAGCTCTGAAGCCTCACACAGCTAGACTCCCAACCATCAGGTTCTTGCTTTCAGTACACCCAAAACTTAACTTCCTTATGTTAGAATTTTGATTGAAGGAGCTAAGCATATCTGGCATGTGTAACTTTTGTCCTAATAAAACAAAACAAAACAAACAAAAACTCTGAACCAGGCTCTTCTTCCAGTGCTTCTGTCAACACCATAATCCCCACAGTAAATGAGAAGACAAAAGCTGGTCTCTTTCCATAGTTACTTAATGCACTGCAGGACACCGTTGGAAGGTGGTGCAAATATGTGGGGCTGGGGACCACGGTTGAACTTTAAGTTCATGTCAAATCAAAAGCATGAAGGATAAATAACATTTGATAATAGAGAGGGAAAAGATTTGATAGGAAGGAAATGCTGAGAAGCAGAGAAGACCTGGGCCTACTTTAAGGATGTTCCTGTGAAAGCCCCTCTCCCTGCGAGGAGGGTCCTTACTTAGTTCCAATACTGGATCCCCACCCTCTCTTGCAGTGACCATCAGGGTTGCCCTGGAGCCTCTCCCCAAAACAAAACAAAACCAACAAACAACAACAAAAAATTAGAACAAACAGAACAACAAGGGAAGCTTAGAACCAGAGAGGAAATGATCAATGGGTACTTACACATACCTTACTAGGTAGGACACGGAAATAAACTACTCCTAAATAGGGTATGGAGGATTTCTCTGTACACCCCTCCCAACAGTGTTCTATGCCTCAACGGGTGTCACATGCCTTGCTAAAGGTATAAGCCAGTTTAGACTATCCTAAAATCTGCCAAATTCAGTAATAATTATGCTTCAATACAATAAACTGCTAAATACTAAATTGAAAATCGACATGAGACAGCTGAATAGTATCCTATAGCTAATTTAAGATAGATAGAAGTTGGGGAGGGGTGGGGAGAATCCAAGTACCTATGAAACTGTGTCACATAATACAATGTAATTAATGAATTAAAAATAATAAATAAATAAAAAAAGAAAAAGGATAGATAGAAGTCAGTTGTATACAAACTATAATTGAAATGTTAATGAAGTAGTCACAGGATATGGTTAAGAACTCGCAGTGTCTAACATATCAGTCACTCAATACAATGTTAATTAACTCCATAATGTTGGAAACTGTTGTTGATGTTATGTTATGGTTTTTAATTGGTCGGAATGACATTCTGCCAGCTATATCTTCAGACCAGAGTTGGTCTTCCCAAGAAACTGTTGAATTCAGCTGGACAATAAGATACTGGACTCTATGCATGGCACATGCTTGCATTGAAAGAAACAAGACTGGATTTGAACTGTAACACTGTAATAAGGTGGAGCAATCCACCATGGGGGGAGGGCACGGAGAGGGGATGGGGGAACATCAGAGCCTATGAAACGTTGTTATAAAATGAAATGCAATAAATATATATATATTATAAAAAAAGATGTATAGAACCCGGTTGTATATAAACGAAAATTGAAATGTCAATGAAGTAGTCACAGGATGTGGTTAAGAACTTGCATTTTTTTTTTAACATATTGGTGACTCAATACCATGTCAATTAATTCCATAACGTTATAAATTGTTGTTATGTTGGGGCTTTTAATTGATCAGGATGATACTCTGCCGACTCTACCTTTAGACCAGAGAAGGTCTCCCCAACAAGCTGATGAAATTATCTGGACAATAAGATGCTGGACTCTATGCTTGGTATATGCTTGCAATGAAAGAATCTCAACTGAACTTGAACTATGGTTATGCAACAAGGTGGAGGAATCCACCATGGGGAGAGGGTATGGGGAGGGGTGGAGGGAATCCCAGAGCCTATGAAACTGTGTCACATAATGCAATGTAATTAATAAAAAAAAAAAAAGAAGACAAAAAAAAAAAAAAAAGGATACTCCTGTGCCCATATGGAGGAGGTCAGGAAGCAAGAAGCATCTGGCTTAGGATAAAGATTTCTCCTTTACTGGAAAGAAGTAGATGGCCATGATGAGATCATTCAAAATTAGACTGGGTTACAGGATGACTCTAAAATGGTTTTAAACATTTGCCAAAGGTCAGTCTCCAGTGGAAAAGAAATGATTTCAATTCCACACAAGATTTGAAGGCTTCCCCAGCCTTTCTTCAAAGCTTTGTTTATCACATTAGTCCTTAATGAGTATCTCCAAATTTACTATCATTTCATTTCATTTCATTTCATTTCATTTCATTTCATTTCATTTCATTCTAGTACCCAATGATACACATCCCTACTTCAAACATTTCCTGTTCAGTTTTGGTTTTCAAGTGACATTATACAAGAGAGAATAGATGCCTTTTATTACCTCCCCCCCATTTATCAAGTCTCTCTTACATGAAAGATATTCAGAGACTGTTGAATTAATTATATAAGAGAGTATTAAGCTAGTGATTATAAAATAAATGAAAAGTATGTCATTACAAATTTAAAAGAAAAATTCAAAAATAGGAGGAAGGGGAGGTTAGTAAGATGGAGATACCTGTATATTCCTAAAAACACACATGAAAAACATGAAATCTGTTTGCTTTATATAAATAAAAACTAATTAAAAAGAAAAACATTCTTGGGCAGATAAAATTAAAAGATTAAAAATAAAAAAACCATAGGGGAGACTCGCAAGATGGCCGACATAGGAGGAAGACTGTGAGAGAGCTCACAGACAGAGAGGGCTAGAACGCGACAAAAGCGTAAGTGGAGCACCATAGAAATACAGGGAGAAGAACGTGAAGTTCCCTGGACAGTGTGGAACCAAAAAAATCCACACAACTCGGAAGAGCAACCAGGGAAAAACATAACAAAGGGCAGGGAAGACGACTTTCCGCTCCTGACCTGCTGAGTCACCTTTGAGTGCAGACGCTGAAAGCCACAGACTGACCCGCAGACCGACCCGCAGACCAACCCGCAGACGCTGTGGCCGTGAGGACTGGCGGTGATTGGGACCTGCTGGCATCTGCTCACCCTGGTCACCAGGACCCGCCAGGACCTGTGCCCGCTGCGGACACCAGGACCCTGAGTCATCGGGACCCGCCGGCATCCGCCCACCCTGGTTGCCAACCCCCGGGACCGCCGCAGCCTCCAGGTTCAACCCGCCTACACCCGCTGGGACCAGCAACGGACGCAGTAGCCGGGAGACGCACCCGCGGCGAGGGTTCCCACCAGAGGAAGAGGCAGACTGCAAGAACCTGAGGTTTGAGTGAGTTGGGTGGGGACAGTGGTGGGTTGGAGGCTTCGGGAGTTGGCCCCCCAGGGGCATGCACAGAGCCTGAACACAATTGGTGCTCGTCTCCCCGCCCCTCCCCCTCCCCCCAGACTCCAGCGTCTAGAGACACAGGGCGAGTGCCTTGAAACTGCCAAAACTGTGTCTGGGAGAAAGGCAAAAGGCACACTGGATACTCCCCCTTGCCTTTGCGGTCTGGCACTCAGCTGGGCGGTGCTATCCCACAGGAACCCAAGCACGCCTCTGGGCTGGGCAGTCCCGTGCTAGCGCTGGGGCAGTCGGTCCCCTGCAAGTGCTGGGGTGGGCGGGTCTGCACAGGAGGCGCTTCCAGAGAGCACCTGGGACACTCCACGCCCTATAGTCCTGTGCTTGGGAGACGCACCAGGAGAGCACTGCGGACCCGCGTGCAGGAGGCGTTCCCAGAGAGCACCTGGAAGCTCCACACCCTGCAGTCCCTGGTACTGGGGACACACCGAGAAAGCACCTAGAATCCTCCGAGCCCTGTGATCCCGCGCACAGGGGGCGCACACAGAGAGTGCCTTCACTCCCCCACGCCCTGTGGTAGCATACCTGTAGGGGACGAGCTGAGAGTGCGCTTTGAATCCTCTGGGCCCTGGAAGTGGCGCCCTGAGGTCCAGTGTTCTGGAGACGCACCAAAAGTGCCTTGAAAATTCCCACACCCTGATACTCCACGCCTGCAGACTCCGATCTCTACAGGATAGTGCTTAGAGACCCCTCAGCACACTGGTGCCTAGGTCTCTCAAAAAAAGAAACACTAACACAATGGGAAGAAATACCAGAAAAGGTAATGATCCAGATGAGAGTGCCAACACCCTACCAATAAAGGATCAAAAGCCAATGTCTATTTCGGAGATGCGAGATGAAGACATAGAAGATCTACCAGACAAGGAATTCAAAAAAATAATGTTAAAATATGTCAGAGACAATGAGAAGAATTGGGAGGACTTCAAGGAATTCAAGAACCACATAGCCTCAGAAATACAACAAACGAAAAGTAAAATCCTTGACTTAGAGCACAAAATTGAGAGCCTAACCAACAGAACAAATACAGCAGAAGAGAGGATCTCTGAAATGGAAGACACACAAAACGAACATACCCAGTTCATGAAACAGCTGGAGACAAGTCTGAACAAAGCCAATAAGACCATACAAGAAATGAAAGACAACCTCAGAAAATCAAATATTAGGATTATTGGCCTACCTGAAGGAGTGGAAAAAGAGTCAGGAATGCAAATGGTGCTCGACGAAATTATACAGGAAAACATTCAAAACACTTGGAACATGAACCCAGCCCAAATCCAGGACGGTCAGAGGACTCCCAGCAGATATGACCCAAAGCGATCTTCACCCAGACATACGGTGCTCAAGTTCCACTCCAACGAAGACAAAGAAAGAATCCTAAGACAAGTACGAAGCAGAGAAAAGATCACATACCGGGGAAAACCAATCAGGATCACTGCTGACTTCTCTGAAGAGACTTTACAAGCAAGAAGAGAATGGACAAAGATCTTCCAAATCCTGAATCAGAACAACTGTCAACCAAGAATATTGTACCCAGCAAAGATCTCATTCGTATTTGAGAACGAAATCAAATACTTTCACAGCAAAGAGAAATTAGAAGAATATGCCAGCACAAAACCAGCTCTACAAAATCTCCTTAGAAATGCACTAAATCCAGAAAAAAAGGAGGTGAATCATAAGCAAAGATGGCAAACAGGAAGATCTCCCCACTAAAGTCCACACAAGGAAGGGCAATTACACAGATATCAACACCCACAAAAACAAGTATGGCAGGGCAAAATCACAACCTCTCAATTTTAACTCTTAACACAAATGGCCTGAACTCACCAATCAAAAGGCATAGATTAACAGAATGGATTATCAAAGAGCACCCAACTATCTGTTGCCTACAAGAGACACATCTAACCAGAAGAGATTCGAAGAAGCTGAAAGTGAAAGGTTGGAAACAGATATTTCATGCCAATGGATGAGAAAAAAAGGCTGGGGTAGCTGTCTTAATTTCAGATGATGTGGACTTCAATCTGACACACATCAAAAAGGACAGGGAAGGACATTATATATTGGTGAAGGGACTGATCCATCAGGAAGTAATTACCATTGTGAACATATATGCACCAAATTCAAACGCACCTAGCTACGTGAAGCAATTACTCACGGACTTAAGGGGAGACATAGATATGCACACAATAATAGTGGGTGATCTTAACACCCCACTAACAACAATAGACAGATCAACAAAACAAAAACTCAACAAAGAAACAACAGAGCTCATACAAACAATAGAACAACTGGACTTGGTTGACATTTATAGAATTTTTTACCCTAAGGCCACAGATTATACATCCTTCTCCAGGATCGACCACATGATAGGACACAAAGCAAACCTAAATAACTTCAAAAAGATAGGAATCATACCATGTACCCTCTCAGACCACCACGGAATGAAGCTGGAAATCAGCAATTCAAAATGCCCCAGGAAATACAGAAACTCTTGGAGGCTGAACAATATGCTACTAAACGAACAATGGATCAGAGAAGAAATTAAAGATGAGATCAAAAAATTTATGGAAACAAATGAAAACTCTGACACAACATTCCAAAGTTTGTGGGACACTGCCAAAGCAGTGCTACGGGGTAAACTCATCGCAATTGGAGCTCATGTCAAGGCCCAAGAAAGGCGCCAAATACAGGAACTAAACACACACCTCCAGGAATTGGAAAAACAACAGCAGAAGAGCCCCACACACAATAGGAAACAAGAAATCATCAAAACAAGGGAGGAAATCAACCAGATAGAAATAAAAAAAACCATACACAAAATCAATGAATCAAAAAGCTGGTTTTTTGAGAAGATAAACAAGATAGACACCCCACTGGCCCGACTGACAAAGAAAAAACAAGAGAAAGCAAGAATTAACAGCATCAAAGATGAAAAAGGCAACATAACAACAGACACTGCATCCATTAAGGCCATAATTAGAAATTACTACAAAGCACTGTACTCCAACAAATCAGAAGATCACCAAGAAATGGAAAAGTTCTTAGACTTCTACCACCTGCCAAAACTTAGCCCAGAGGCAACAAACGACCTGAGCAAACCCATAACTGAAGTAGAGATTGAATCAGTGATTAAAGACCTCCCAACAAAGAAAAGCCCAGGCCCAGACGGCTTCACTCCAGAATTCTACAAAACATTCCGAACAGAGCTGACCCCAATCCTCTACAAACTCTTCAAAACAATAGAAAAAGAGGCAACCCTTCCAAACTCATTCTATGAAGCCAACATTACCTTAATCCCAAAACCAGACAGAGAACTAACAGAGAAGGAAAACTACAGATCTATCTCTTTGATGAACATTGATGCTAAGATTCTCAACAAAATCCTAGCCAACAGAATTCAAAAACACATCAGACAGATCGTTCATCCTGATCAAGTAGGATTCATTCCTGGAATGCAGGGATGGTTCAACATTCGCAAATCCATAAATGTGATACACCACATCCAAAAACTGAAAAACAAGAATCACATGATAGTATCAATAGATGCAGAAAAAGCTTTCGACAAAATCCAGCACAACTTCCTACTAAAAACCCTAACCAAGGTAGGCATAGATGGAAAAATCCACAACATAACTAAAGCCATATATGAAAAACCCAACGCCAGCATCATACTGAATGGAGAAAAGCTGGAACCCTTCCCACTGAGATCTGGAACAAGACAGGGATGTCCACTTTCTCCACTACTATTCAACATAGTCCTAGAGGTACTCGCTGAGGCCATAAGACAAGAAAAAGAAATCAGAGGAATCCAAATGGGAAACGAAGAAGTCAAACTCTCACTGTATGCAGATGATATGATTCTTTATGTAGAAGAGCCAAGAGACTCAATACAGAGACTGCTAGAACTTGTACGAGAGTTTGGCAGAGTGGCAGGGTACAAAATTAATGAACAAAAATCAACAGCCATAGTGTATGCGAACAGCCCCAAGATGGAAAAAGACTTAACCAGCAAGATACCATTCAAAATAACAGAGAAAAGTATGAAATATCTGGGAATAAATCTAACCAAAAATGTAGAAGACTTATTTGAAGAAAACTACAAACTACTTAAAAAAGAAATTGAACAAGACCTCAAAAGATGGAGTAACATCCCATGCTCCTGGATAGGTAAAATCAATATCATTAAAATGTCTATACTGCCAAAAGCAATATATACATTCAACACAATCCCAATCAAATTGCCCAAAACATTCTTCATGGAAGTGGAAACAATGATCCAAAGGTTCATCTGGAAGCACAAAAAACCACGGATAGCTAGAACCATCCTAAAGAACAGGAAGTTAGCAGGGGGAATCACAGTTCCGGACCTCTGGACATACTAAAGGGCAGTGGTTATCAAAACAGTGTGGTACTGGCACAAAGATAGAGAGGAAGATCAATGGAGCAGAATAGAAACACCAGAAGGGAACCCACACAGATACAGCCAAATAATCTTTGACAAAAAGACAAACGACAATCCAGGCAAATGGGAAGGTCTGTTCAATAAATGCTGTTGGGACAACTGGTTGATAGCCTGCAGAAACAAAAAAATAGATCCACATCTCTCACCATACACTAAGATCAGATCTAAATGGATAACAGATCTAAACCTACATCCAGAAACCTTCAAACTTTTGGAAGAAAATGTTGGAAACACACTGGAACACTTAGGGGTAGGCCCTCACTTCCTAAAAAAGACTCCAAATGCAGTAGAAATCGAGACCAAAATAAACAATTGGGACCTCATCAAACTAAGAAGCTTCTGTACAGCTAGAGAAACAATCAACAAAGTAAAAAGGCAACCCACAGAATGGGAGAAGATCTTCGCACACGACATAGGTGATAGAGGGCTGATCTCCAGAATATACAAAGAGCTACAAAACAACCAAAATGTCAAAACAAACAAGCCACTCAAGAAATGGGCACGGGAAATGGGCAAACACTTCACAAAGGAACAAACCCAAATGGCAAATAAACATATGAAAAAATGCTCAAGCTCCCTGGCAATAAGGGAAATCCAAATTAAAACATCAATGAGGTACCACCTAACGCCAGTAAGACTGGCCCACATGAATAAAAGCACCAACAACACTTGTTGGCGAGGTTGCGGGGAAAAGGGATCCCTACTCCACTGCTGGTGGGGCTCCAGGCTGGTACAGCCTCTATGGAAATCAGTATGGAGAATATTCAAACAACTCAAATTCAACATACCGTATGATCCAGCAATAGCACTCCTAGGAATATATCCAGAACACTTGTTTTATGAGAAACCAACATGCACTCCTATGCTCATAGCAGCACAATCAGTAATTGCAAAAACATGGAAGCAACCAAAATGCCCATCAACAGAGGATTGGATAAGAAAGCTATGGTTCATCTACTCCATGGAATACTACTCAGCTATTAAAAAAAACAAAATGCAGTTCTTTGTGGCCAAATGGGCCAAACTGGAAACCATCATGCTAAGGGAAATGAGCCAATCCCAAAAGGTTAAATGCCACATGTTTGCCTTAATTTAAGATGATATGATGTTATGTATAACATGTTATGTTTTGAATGTTATATGTTGTGTATAAACTAAAATTGAAGTATAGGTGAGGTGGTCACAGAAGGTGGCTGGGAACTCGCATTTACTTGTAACATATTGGTTACTCATTACTATGTCAATTAATTCCATAATGATGTAAATTTTTGCTGATGGTATGTTGGAGCTTTCAATTGACTGGGATGATACTCTGCTGGCTCTGCTGGGTATACCTAAGAAGCCGTTGAACTTGACTGGACAATAAGATGCTAGACTCTATGTTTGGTATACGCTTGCAATGGGGGAATCTCAACTGAACTTGAGCTGTGGTTATGCAACAAAGTGGAGGAATCCACCATGGTGGGAGGGTTTGGGGAGGGGTGGGGAGAACCCAAGTATCTATGTAACAGTGTCACATAATACAATGTAATTAATGAAGTTAAATAATAAATAAATAAGTAAATAAATAAATAAATAAACAGATAAAAAAATAAAAAAAATAAAAAAACCATAAATTTTATTTTTCAATATAAGCTCCATCAGGACTCTCAGTATGTGATGATACTTGCTGTTTGCCCATCCTTGAAAAACTGAATGTACTGGAAATTTTACACCATCTCAGTACATTAACTTATTACATTATTCCCTGTAGGAAAATCGGTACCTGATGGCTGGTATTGTGACATAACTAGTAAAGCCATCATCAGTGATGCCTGCATATTGTTTAAGTCCCAGCTGCTCCATTTTGTATCCAGCTCCTGCTAATGTAACTATTAAAGCAGCAGAAAATGGCCAAAGTGACTGGGCCTCTGGACACACATGGAAGGCCTTTGGAAGAGGCTCTTGCTCCTGGCTTTGGATTGGTGTAGCTTTGGCAGTTATACCATTTGAGGAATCAATCATTGACTGGAAGATTCTCTCAAAAAGCTTTCTCTCTGTAACTGTTTTGAAAGGTAGATTTACAAAGAGAAGGAGATACAGAAAGATATCCCATCTACTGGCTAACTCCCCAAGTGGCTGCAATGGCTAGAGCTGAGCTGATCTGAAGCCAGGAGCCAGGAGCTTCTGGGTCTCCCATGTGGGTACAAGGTCTCAAGATTTTGGGCCATTCTCTACTGCTTTCCCAGGCCACAAGCAGGGAATTGGATCGGAAGTAGAGCATCCGGGATATGAATTGGTGACCATATGGGATCCTGGTGTGCACAAAGTGAGGACTTTAGCTATTAGCCTTCTGTGCTGGGCCCAATATATAAATTTTTAAAAAGAGAAAAATGGGCATCCTTCAAATACAGTTTTCCTATTTAGGAAAGAAAAAGAAACCAGAAGGCACCAAACCTTGACTATAAAGTGGATGCCTAAAACTTTTCCATTTAAACATTCACAAAATCACTCTTGTCTGAAGAGAACAATGAGTAGGATCATTGTTTTGTTGAAGTGACTCTGAAGAAACATTTCCAGGCATTTTTCTGCTAAAGCTTTCATTAACCTTCTCAAAAACATTCTCATAATTAGCAGATTGTATTGTTCTTTGACATTCAAGCAAAATGCCTTGAAAATCCCCTCAAAATGGTCATCACACCCTTTGTTGTTGACTACTTTCACACTGCCTGGATCACTTCAACCTCGTGGTAGCTGTGACTTTGGCTTTGTCTCTAGGTTGTTCAGTTAAAGCCATATTACATGAAATACATTTGGGATCTTGAACTCTGTTGCTACAAATTTCTGTTAAAAGCTCCACTATTGCATGCAATAGATCTGGGTGCAAGTTTTGGCACTCATTGAGCAGAAGTTTTGCTCCACTGTATTTTTAATCAAAACTGTGTGAGCTGTACCAGTTGGAATGTTGGTGGCATTGTCAACTGCTTCTGCTTTTAAACTGTCAGTTCTCTCACTTAGGGTAAGAACAAGACTAATTTGTTCCTTTCAAATTATGGATGTTTCTATTTTGTAGGCCTCATCCTCAACAATATCTTATTCCTTCTCTAAATGTGTTCTTCATTTGTAAACTTCTGACCTTGGGGCATTATCTTATAAACTTTTTAAAATTATGAAATGTTTCATCATTCTTCCATCTGTTTCACTATGAATTTGATGCTTATTCAACCCTCAATTTTAAAATAAATTGTGTTGCCCAAGTAAGGATTCTTTAGAAACCGATGCCTTATTTCTCTTAGTGCCTCAAACTGGATCCTGATGAGTTTTAATAAACGTGTATGAATTTATTTAAATACAAAATGGAAATGCTTGGTATAGTTTTTCATAATATACATTTTCTCCTTATTGTTTGATGATACTTTGTGTTTGTGTACATCAAGTTACACAAACTTAATGAAGTCAACTTCCTTTACTCTGCACATGTGTTTTCTAGGCTCATGTGTTATTTCTCACCATCAACAAAAATAATGCCGAGTGTTCACTTATGTACCAAGTGTGGTCAAGGTTGTCCAGAGGAGAAATATGAAGGTAGGTTCTCTTCCTAATACTCTAATTAATGGAATTCATGACATTTTCTATTCCTTTGGATACTCAAAATGCATTTTAGTAATAGCTATGGTGATGTTTACCTTCTTAATAAAATCTCAGAAATAAAAAAATAATGCATCTCATAAGTTGACTTCCGGTACTTTTCCTGTAATCAATGCATGGAGTCAGTATTCTTAGATCTGAGCATTCTTTTTATTTACTCTTGTACTATGTGTTTCTGTCGTATTAGTAGTTTAATTATTCCTTATATACATTCCTCCTGTTCTAATCTGTTGTGTCTGAGTAAATATTTCAAATGGGTAAAATGTGTCTCAACATCAACTCATATGTCTATCAACTGATGACTGGAAAAAGAAATTTTGGTATGCACATATTTCAGAATACTACTCAGCCATGTAAAAGAATGAAATAGAGGCAAATTGAAATTATTATGCTTTGTGAAATAAGCCAGTCACCAAAAAACAAACATGTTTTCCCTCAATTGTGGTCACTAATGTACTGAATACAAAAAATAAAATGTGTATAATCAAAATTGACATTTTGAGATTTAAATATTATTTACAACCCTTGGCTATATGCTTGAGGAATAGTGGGCATTTTTCAATGAACTATTCATTGAATTCCTTACTTATTGGAGCATTATACTTTGATTACAAAACAAAATATAAGTATGTGATTGTAAAAATTAAAAGAAAAAATAAAGGAAATAAAAGGAGTGTGAGAGCCTGGGCAGAAGGGATGACAGGATGAGAAATATCTTAGTACTCTTAAACCTGTATATACAAAATATATGAACTTTTAAAATAAAAAATATCAATAAAAATGCAAATCCTAAAACTAAAAATTGTTTAGAAAAAATAATCAGGAAAGGCTTCATGGCATTGATCTGAATGATGACTTTTTTGTTAGGATAACAAAAGCAAAATAGGTAAATGAGATTGTTAATAGCTTCTCAAGCAAAATAAACAACAAAATCAAAAGTCAACTTACAGAACGGGAGAATCAAACCATACATCCTAAAAGCTTTTGATACCCCAAATATTTAAAAGAACACAAATCAATAGCATAAAACCAAATAACCCTTCTGGAAAAATGGGCAAAAGTTGCAAGCTGACTTTATCAAGGATGACATACAAATAACCAACAGATATATTTAAAAATACTCAACATCACTGTTCATTAGGGAGATGAAAAACAAAGTTGCAATGAGTATTATCATCTCACATCTGTGAACATGCTTAGCAAAAGAAAGAATAACAAGTTTCAGTGAAGATGTGTAGAAGCAGAAATTCCTGTAACCTGGGGTGGGAATGTCCACTGGTACAACCATTATGGACAACAGTAATGAGGTTACTCGAAGTATAAAAAATGGACTAGCATATATCCTTGCAAATCCATTCCAGGTATGAATCCAAAGGACAAGAAATCAGTATGTCAAAATGATATGTCTACTACAGTGTTGAATACAAAATTATTTATGAAAGCTAAGAAATGGATTCAATCAATTCTATATAGTGGAATACTATTCAATCTTATAAGTAGAAGAAAATTGTGCCATTTGCAACAAAGATGAGCATTTCATTCTGTTAAGTAAAAAAATCAGAAACACACACACATGCACAAAACTGAGCACGACCTAAAGAATAATAGTCCTAGAAGCAGAGAGTAGAATGGAGGTTGACCCTGACAGCAAGGATTCAGGACTTGGGGTTTTGTAGAAATGTTGGTCAAAGGATATAAACTTTATGTCAAAAAGGAGGAAAAAGTTCATGAAGTTTATTAACTAAAGAGTTAATAACAGAGTATTGTATAAAAATTGTTTGCATTTTAAGTGTTATTACAAAAAATAAAAATTATGAGATAATCATCTATTAGCGAACATTCTTTAGGCATTTGGTAATGCAATCCTGTTCTAGAACATCAAGTTGGACTTGGAAATCAGATGGCAGAATAGAGTAAGGACAAATTTAAACAGATGGAGAAATATTAGCCAGTGTGAAGCAGAGAGGGCACATTCCAGGAAACAGTAGCGGACAGAACAACAGCAGAGGGGTACCTGGAGACTGATACACACAGGAAAGCAACAAAAACAATGGTGTGGCACAGCTGTGACTGACGCCCCAGTGGCATTCAATGAGCAGCAATCCGAATTGCACCAGCTGCCAAAACTCCACCAGCAACCAGGTGGGAAATGGCGTTCACCGGGAGATCAGGAGGTAATCCCACAAAATAAACTGCCTGTCCTGTGGGTCTCTTTGATTTGACCAGGAGCAGAGACAGAATGGCAGGTCCCAGATGGGCAGTGTGGGAATAGGCTGGATTTCACAGCCCAGTCTTCCCCCTAGAGTTGAATCAGGTGCATTCTTGTACAGGGAGGCAAAGGCAATGGGATAGGACTGTGAATACACTGAGCTGGGAGTGAACTCATTTCTGGCTCAGTGAACTGCAACAACGTGGTATCCTACAGGTTCTACACAAGATAGGTCTGGGTAGATCAAGAACTCTAGTAGTGACATATCAGGTGCCATTTTGTAATATGTGGCAAGAGCTTTAAGACTGCAGGGACAACTGTGAGCTGCGCATGTACCAAGCTGGGAGTGAACTTACTGAGCTCAGTGAATTGCACTGGTCCCACAGGGAAAATAATACCAACTTTGGCATTGTATGGGTCAAAATAGGTCCGTTTTGCCCTCAGACCGAATAGGCAACAGATTCCAGCAAGATCAGCACCACCAACAACCTAGATATGTGTCTCCCTAATCCTGGGATCTGCTCTAACAGGAAGTGGGAGAAAGGTTTTACAGACAATGGTGCAGCCTCAGCCTGGAACCACAGGAGGTAGAGACTACTGAGCCAGGATCTGAGGCTACAGATACCATGGTAAAAATCTAACATAAGAACCCAGACCTGGAACTCGCTGGAGGGAGTGGCATAAGTGACTACAAAGAACCAGGTACCAACCACAATAAATAAAATTGAATTGTAGACCTTTAGGTGAAATAACTTAGAAGCTTGCCCTAAAAGAAGAATCTGCTAAGCAGAAACACAATGACCAAGAGCAAAAGAAGAGACAAAGGCACAATGAATATTACTGAAGACTCCCCTGCAAAGGAGCAAAACCCTTTGCCAACCTGAGAGTTAACTGAGGAATACATTGAGAAAATGGGATACAGAATTCAAAACACTTGTTATAAAGATTTGTAATAACAATGAGAAGCACATGCAGGAATTTAACCAATATTTCACACAGGAAACAGCAACACTGAAACATAATCAAGCTGAATTATTGGAAATGAAGGTTGAACCCAGAAAAAGAAATGCCCATCCTGCTGGTCTGTTTCATTTATCAGGAGCAGAGACAGAACAGCAGGTCCCAGATGGGCAGTGTGGGAACAGGATGAATTTCACAGCCCAGTCTGCCTCCTACAGCTGAATCACATGCCATTTTGTTTAAGGAGGCAAAGGCTATGGGGCAGGACTGTGCATACACTGAGCAGGGAGTGGACTCATTTCTGACTTGGTGAACTGTAACAACATGGCATAATAAAAGTTCCTCCCAAGACTGGTTCAGGTAGCTCTCAGACCTGATGGCCAGTAAATCAAGAACTCTAGTAGTGGCACATCAGGCACCATTTCTTACAGTGTGGCAAAGAATTTAACACTGCAGCAACTACAGTGAGCTGCACATGTGCTGAGCTTGGTGAGAACACACTGAGCTCAGTGCATTGTACTGGTCCACAGGAAAATAATACAGACTATGGCAGTGTATGGGTCAAAATAGGTCCATGTTGCCCTCAGACCTAATAGGCAGCAGATTCCAGCAAGATCAGCACCACCAACAACCTAGCTACATAGGACACCTGATGTCTCCCTAATCTTGGGACCTGCTCTAACTGGATGCAGAAAAAAAGGTTGTACAAACAACAGTGTAGCCTCAGCAGAGTATCACAGGAGGTGGAGACTGGTGAGCCAGGATCTGAAGCTAAAGATACCATGGCAGAAATCTAACATAAGAATCCAGACCTGAAACTCACTGGAGGGAGTGGCACAATTGGTTGCAAAAAACAACTGTGTACCAACCACATTGTGGGTGACACAGCTTAGAAACCTGCCCAAGGACAAGAATCTGATAACTAGAAGTACAATGTCCAAGACCAAAAGAAGAGACAGCGACACAATGAATATTACTGAAAACTCCCCTGCAAAGGAGCAAAACCCTTTGCCAATCTTAGAGTTCACTGAGGAAGATATCAAGAAAATGGGGGATACAGAATTCAAAACACTTGTTATAAAACTTCTTATTAATGAGAAGCACATAAAGCAGGCATTCAAGGAATTCAAGGAATATGTCACACTGGAAATGAGTCAAATGAAAGCTGAAATATCAGAATTGAAGAATACAGTGGAGCAATTTAAACATACAGTAGACAGTCTCCAAAATAGAATGAAGCAAGTAGAAGAATCTCAGAATTACAAGATATTTCCTGTTACCAGCAGGAAACAAACAAAAACCTGGAAACAGAGCTGGATTAGGCCAAAAAAATGTATTCAAGAATTGGAAGACACCATTAAAAGGCCAAATATAAGATTTATGGGAATCCCAGAAGGAGCAGAAAGAGAAGCGGGGTTTAAAATGTATTTAATGAAATAATAAGGGAAAATTTCCCCAATCTAGAGAAAGAATTGAGAAACAACATCCAGGAGGGGCACAGAACTTCCAACAGGGTTGACCAAAAGTGATCTTCACCAAGACACATGATTATCAAGCTCTCTTTAGTTGAACATAAGGAAAAGATCCTTACATGTGCATATGAAAAAAAAATTAACTGACATATAAAGGAATGCCAATTAAACTCACAGGAGACCTCTCACAGGAAACTCTACAGGCCAGAAGAGAATGCAGGAACACATACCAGATTCTAAAAGTAAAACACTGTCATCCCAGAACAATGTACCCAGCAAAACTTTCCTTTGTCTTTGAAAATGAAATAAGATTCTTCCACAGTAAAGTTAAAAGAATGTGCCTCTTCTAAACCTGTCCTACAAATTATACTTAAAGATGTTCTTCTGAAAGTTAAAAGGAATAGCACCCACCAAAACCAAAGGCAAATGCAAAGAACATCCCAGTACAATAACAACAGAAGACTAAATCAAGAAACAACCCATTGCTAAAACGACAGAACCAAATTACCAACTATTTGCATTAACCATGAATGTAGATGGCTTAAAGTCATCAATCAAATGTTATAGATTGATAGACTGGATTAAAAAAGCACAAAATCTGGACCTGGCGCGACATCATAGTGGCTAAAGTCCTTGCCTTGCACTCCCGGGATCCCATATGGTTGCCGGTTCTAATCTCGGCAGCTCTGCTTTCCATCCAGCTCCCTGCTTGTGGCCTGGGAAAGCGGTCGAGCATGGCCCAAAGCCTTGGGACTCTGCACCTGCGTGGGAGACCTGGAGGAGCTCCTGGCTCCTGGCTTTGGATTGGCTCAGCTCCAGCCATTGCAGTCACTTGGGGAGTGAACCATCAGACGGAAGCTCTTCCTCTCTGTCTCTCCTCCTCTCTGTATTTCTGCCTTTCAATAAAAAATAAATAAATTTTAAAAACACCCCACAAAGCCCATCTATTTGTTGTCTACAAGAGACAAATTTCACTAACAAAGACCAGTGGAAACTATATCTCATGAATTTTGATTTTTTTTGGTTAGTTTTATCTCTTCAAAACATTTTCTTCTGATGAAATCCTTCACTGACTCATAGATCATACAGTAGTAATTCTTGATTTTCTTTTATATTTCTTCAGTGATACATTAGTCATTCAGCAGCATGTTTCTTAACTTCATGGTGTTGTAAATTTTTATTTTTCTTCCTGTTGTTTATTGTGTATTGTGGCTTTTCATTTAAGGGGATATATAGTAATTGTGTAATGGAGACTATCATATCTAGATATGAGGATACAATGCAATATGCATCTTTACTTCCAGACAAAGATGGACTCCCAATGAAACTGTTTACTGTATCTTGACATGGGGATGCTGACTCTCTGCCATTGTCCATGCCCGTGATGACTGACAGATGACTGTGTAAGAAGAAGTACACTATAGTAATGATATAGGGGAATGCAGTGAGGGGAGAGGGAATTGGGGAAGGGATAAGGTAAATTCCAAGGACTATGGAACTGTATCATAAAAAGATTATAATAAAAAGAAGTAAAATAAGAAATCCATCAAGTTGTAGATAATGAATATGTACAATCTTTGTATTTAAAAATTGCTCAATGAAAATAAGAAGAGAGAACTTGTTTCTATCAGACAAGAACGACAAGAGAGTTTTGAAATGCCCACAATTCAACGATAAGCTGCTGACAGCTTTTTCTCCTTCAGCTAGCTGGCACACAGCTCTCTGAATAACTGGGCTCCTGACATTTTCTGTGCTCTACCAAGTTCCCAGGGCCACGCTGAACTTCTACTCTGTGCATCACTGGACTGTCCAGTCAGATCACTGGGGGTATTATCTTCATCTCAGAGATGATGTTGTTCACTGAATTTCAATAAGGATTTCAGTGTTTTAAATAAAAATGTATCAATGTGGGATTGAATCTTGCCTTGAATCTGCTGCCTGTTAAATCTGTAAAGAGAGTTTGACAGTTAAATATACATATTACTAACATACATGTTATGTGAAAGAGACTATACTTTGGAATGATGCTAAAGGCAGTCTTACATACTTTGTGCATAATTTGAACACCTAAATAATGAATAATGTTTGTCAAATGATAAATTTTGATTTTCAGTTATTTCTCTGGGGAAAATAACGAAAGAAAATCTTTTTCATTACGAGTCACAAGTTCTTAAATTTCTATATCATTTTCAAGTTTACATAAAGCTATATATTCTATCTTAGATTATATTTATTTGATTCTTGAGGCTTTTTAATGGAACCTGAGGGGGCAAAAATACATATTATTGAAAACAACACAGAATAATGAAGTGAGCTTGGGTCAGAAATAAAGAGATATGATTTTTCAGTCCTGGGTTCCCACTGACAGGAACTTAGACAAGTCAGTCAACTATACAGAAACAAAACGTAATTCTGGATTTAATGGAGTATGAGCATCTGCCCCACTTAAACAATTGCTGTGCTGTAGATAATTTTTTTTCCATACAGCAATTATTGTTACTTACTAGGTTCCTCTTAGGGAGATCTGAAATCAGATACAACTTAATTATTGCCCCAAGTAAGACAGTGGGAAGACATTATGTACATAGAAACTTGGGATGAATTGACAGACTTGGGCTGAATCTACAGCTTTTCTATTGATTTTCATCTCTAGAAGCAACGAGTGGAGATGAGAGACTGTGTAGGATAATTAAAAAATACTGTTACAGTATTATAAAATCCAGTTTGAAGGTAACAAAGACAATGGACAAGAGGCTGAAAAAGTAATCTGGAGTCTGTGAAAAATGCAAAGGGATAAACTAAGACAAGCAGCAAAAAATGGAGAGGAAAGAAAATTCTCAAGAAATGTTATGGAGGTAAGTACTAAAATGTTGAGTTCTGACTGGCAACACACAGGAGGAGAAATCATGATGAATTCAAGGCTTCTGATTTGATTGAGTGCATAGTGTACTAATCTATTAGATAAGAAATAAAGAAGATAAAGTAGATTTCTGAGCCAGATAAGTTCAGTTTTGGAAATGTTGATCTCATTATACCTATGATCCAAGAGGTGGTAACTGGATAATGCAATGCATTTGACAATGCTCTGAACTATTCAAAGGTGGATAACATTACTTGAATCCCATTCTATATTTTAGTATGTGAATTAACTCTTGAAGGACCATTAGGGAAATCACTATCTTATAAACTGCTCAATCACATTCCAAGGGCTTCAAAGAATAGAGCTATCTCTTACTTCTGCATGACAGGAATTGCTTATCGATAGCATTTCTATTTGGTGGTATCTAATGGTTTTCAGCTTCTTGTTCACATTCATGTGGCTGGCATCTGAACTGGATTAACAAGAGCTACCTTGTTAATAGAGGACAGTGTTCAAGAATCCTTCTTCTGTCTATCCTCACTGCCCATCACATTTTCCTACATGCATTCTTACTTCCAGCTGCCATGGGGTCATCAAGCCTCAGCTTAAATCAAATGTCTTCTGGCTCCAACTCCCATGATGAAAAATTTATGGGGTCCTGGACACATTACAAGCTTTACAGCTTTACAGCTGAAATCCTTCAGGTCCTCCTGACCTACTGAAAGAAAAAAAATGTTTTATTTTATTGTGAGTCCCAAATGTTCTTTTAGTGTTTGCATTTTTCCAACAGAATGTGCATGTTGCTTCCAGCAATGTGTTTTATATTACCTTGAAGAACAGGGAAGTTCTAATATAAGGAAACAACTTAGTCTTGTTGCCAGTGCAAGAGAAAGCAGAATTTTCCATTAGAAGCAGGATTACTCGAGCAGCTCTATGGATCATCAGCTAAAACTTTTCATGGAGGATGTCCTTTATGAGTCAATGACAGCAAAGAAACTGTTTTAAAGACAAATGATATCTGCCCACCAGTGCTATTTTGGTTTCATGGGTAGGGACCATTTTTTTAAATAAAATATTTCATGAGATTTGTGAATTGCAGGATGTAGCTAGCTCAACACCTTTGAATTCAACATTTTCTCGATAACAAGCAGGCATCCCAAAGACATATCTCAATAACGAGTGTCTCTCTGTTCGGGAGATTACAAATAGTTTGAATGTGATTACAAATCAGTTTGAATGTGACTTAAAAATAAGGTATCTAAATAGGCTCACCTTGACAATGAAATCCGCTGTGAGTGGTCCAGTCATTCTCAGTATCTCTTTTTCTGGAAATTTCTGGAAATCTACACTAGAATTTTCCACAAGAAAGGTGCCTGTAGAGCTGAGGCTGTTTTCACCTTTAGCACCTTGGAGGGTTTTGGTTTCCAGATCTATATAATCAGACACAGGAAGAGAAGAGGGTGATATTCCAGGGTTTTGAGAAATCACATAGAGGCACATCCCATCCAATAAAGTTCCACTCTATGTAAGGGACAGCACTGATGTTGTATAGCTGACAAAACTGTGACATAAACAGAATATAAAGTCACTTCTGGATCACACAGGATTTCATGGTGTAAATAAAATGATTTAAAAATTCACTAACCAAGCTTTTAAGACACCATGTTAGAAAATTTTTGAATCTGTGGATATCCTCCTTTGTTTGTGCTACTGTACTATAGCCCAGTTTCTTTAATTTAACCATCTTTAATACATTCCTTACTGACTTCAGTCCTGATGGTCTTCAGTTTAGCATACTTTCTAGCTTCCCATTTTCCCTGTTAGACCCAGAGTATACTTCTGAGTTGCCACTGTACCTGTATGACTTTCCATCTATGCATTAACTAGCTTTTGGTTGTTTACTACATAGGTATTGCTGCTCAAAAGGAAGAAACCAGAATGACTTCAGGACAGGGCCTCTTCTTTACACTTCTTTCTCATTTTAAGATTCTTCTTGATGTTTAATTCAATTGGATGCACATATATGATATTTAATTACTTGAGTATTCAAATCTGAATTTGGTTAAGGACGATGAATATGAAGCATCTTGTGTTTGAAGAGGAAATCAGAGAATGTTGGGAATGATAATGATTATGATGTGTGTTCTAGAGATGACCAAGCTCTCAAGTGACTGAAAGGTGATTTAGAATAACTGTCTGTTGCGTGAAGGAAGATAAATGGATTGAGGTTAATGGTTTCCAAACCTTACAAAGAATCCTATGTTTGGCAGTGATTTCAGCTGAAAAACAGAGTCTTAAATGGGGCTCCTGAATCTCCTACCCAATAAAATAAAATAAAATAATAATAAATAAATCAATAAAAATGCCTCCTCTCATGCATTTCACAAGATTTCTAAAGATAATAAGTACCTGAAGTATTTGTACTATATTGCTTTGGGTTTGTTCTACTTCGAATTATCCACTACAAAGAATACCAAGGTCTGGAAAATATTGGTGTTCAAGGGAATGCCCAGCAGTTTTAGAAAACATACTGGAGGTCTAAGTCTGATCTAATAGCAGGTGATTCAATCTTATCGGCATCCTCTGGCTGTGCTTTTCCAGGTACTTCTGATTACAGCTGAGCTGGGGCTGGACCAGATCACCTAGTATGATTTTGGTTTGGGCTTAAATATTTAAGGATGATCTCATGATGAACCAGTCGCTGAGAGTATAGAACAAGAGCTGCTGGAGAAACAGAGCAGCACTTAATTTCACATGCATTTTAATGAATCTCACACTAGATACAAAAACCAAATAAACAAAAAATGCCCAGCTATGCCTATGAAGCTTATAGGATTCTGTAAAGTGGAAAGAGCAGATTTAAAATTTTGCTTTTTATGATTTCTGAGTATCATTTAAAACTTTACCTACAAAATCCTTGGGACAGTTAAATTATACCAGGTCAATTTTTCAGCTCCCTACTGATCATATAATTAAAAATCTGGGAGACTAATATATGTATAAAATACATTTTCTTTTTAAATCTTCCTTCTATAATGAAGAGTCAGTCTTCCACCTGGTGATGGCCTTGTACTAAATATCTTATCCTAGTCTCTGTCACTGTTCATAAAATAGTACTTTTCAATGTGGTTGCTATATCAGTGGTTAGCTCTGTTCAATGTTCAAGGCATAAAGTGAATCATATGGATTGTAATAGTACACACATGATCTTTTGAAGTGGAAACACTGGATATCAAGGAGTTGCTCAGGGTTAGAAGTGAACTTGGATTCATACCAGGCAACTTATCAGCATTTTCTGCTTTGTCTAAATGGTACTTTATCCACTCCCTTACTTCATATGACCACTTAAACTCTACTTCTTTCATGAAATGTGTTTATTTTTACTTTTACAAAGATCACAGTAGTATACATTAATTTTGGTGGAATCTGATTTGTCTTCCTCTTCTTTGTCCTCCAGCATGATTTCTTTTTTTTTTATACAATCTTTCTTCATACATTCTTTTTTTTAAAATTAATTTTTAATAATCTTACTTAGTTGATTAGGGAACAAAGTGTCAAGGGCTACAGGGTGAAAGTGGGTAATACCACTGTTTCCACATCAATATCATTTTACCCTGTATCTGGGGTCAGGGAAAAAAAACAAAGGGAAAAGCCCCACCCAACCTCCCACCCATCCCAGATCCCCAACGGGAGGCGCGCTCTGAGGGTCCTGCTCATACAGTTTTGATAGTTCATCAGTTCTGGATTGCTGCCAATCTCTCAGTTCCAATAGCAATGAATCCTATTCAGAATCCACTGGCTGACAGTCTCTTCATGGTCGGGGTTCTAAGATCAGCAGTTCAGTTGGAGGGATCTCCAAAGAAACTTCATCTGAGATGATCCCAGGCCTGATTCTTGCGCGAGTTTGCTAGTACAGAGTCTGACACCGTCCATCACACCAATCAGCTTATGCTCATGCTGCTTGTTGGGATTGCTGGGTTCGTTCTGTTTCCAGCCCTGTCTTCCTTGTGAACCAACAGGTGTTGCAGCCCAGTTCGATCCTGCCCACTTCATACTTGGTCCTCATGCAAACCGGTTGGAGCTGCAGCCTGATTGGGGCGACTCCCCATAACCCCCACCAGTTCTGCCCCCTTCTCTGGTTCCCATGCTTGCCAGTACGCACTGCAGGCTTGTCAAGTCTGTCCCACATCCTGTTTAGCTCTCGCGCGTGTGGATGGGCATTGAAGCCCAGCTCAATCCAACCAACCTACTATCCAGCCCACACACCTACTGGCAGGTGCCCTTCTGTACAGCCACCCCTGACCCTGTCCTGGTGTTCGTGCTGTCCAATGAGAGTGGTAGCCCCGAAGGAGGTGCCCACTATTTCCCTTCTAGGCCACAGCCTCTCCCAGATTATGCACTCTCCAGGTAGTTCTGGCATTTGACTTGACAGAATTGGCTCCAAGTGCCAGCCGCTGCCAGCTAGTACTGCGGCTAGCCCGACCAACCCTCATCCACTCTAGTTTTTGCTTGCACCAGTCGGAACAGTCAGCCCACCGTGGCCCTTCCCTTATCTAACCCACATGCGGCCCACAGGTGTAACAGCCCTGCCATTCTGATCTGCCCTCAACCCCACTCACGCTTTCCAATGGAAGTAGTTGTCCAGCAGGGGAGCCCACATTTCCCTGTTAGCTTTGCCTCTTCCCCCAGATTATCACATGTGCTGTTTGGGCGCTGCAACCACTTCCGGTACGGCTCATCTCACCTTGGCATTCCTTATTGTGTACTAGTATGTGTTGCAACCAAACCTGGCTCGACCCACACTCTGTTCTGGCACTTGGACTCACCAGCGGGTGATGTGAACAGGTTCAGCCTGGTCTGCCCCCAATCCATGCCATGTGTATACCAGTGGGATAATTTCCATAACCTGTTCTGGGCTGTTTCCTATTGTGCTTCTTGCGCTTACCTGCAGGGACTGTGTCCTGCCAGAGGAGTTGCCCAGGCTCCTCCATCAGAAACTCTCCCAGTGCCAGGTTTCGCACATACCAGTGGGTCCATGAGCCAGCCCTGTTCAGTTCACCTCCTGTCCTAGCAGGAACAGTGGTGTTTCCCAGCATGATTTCATTACCATTCCCACCGCTGAAATGCTTGCTATCTACATTGGGTTCACAGGAGTGTGTGTGGGAGGAAAGAAAAAGCAGAAGATGACAGATGACTGTGTGGAATAATTAGAGAGGAGAAAATCAGAAATACTCAAGGAAACAACTGAAACTGAATCTCACAGAAAATGCTAGCATATTCGCTCCCAGTCTCTCTTTTGTTTATGCTTATAATTTATAGGTCTATATCTAAACAACGGTACACAGTAATAAAGTGATATGATTGTGTGATGCTTTGGCACTACTGAAGATTAATTCTTGTGCAAACCAGGAGGGGGCAAACCTTAATGGGCTTTTGGGGGTTATGATTATCTTTCAATTCTGAATCCCAATAACTATTGTTTCGAGGCAAGGATATGGAATTATCTTTAACACATGGTGTCCTTGTTACTATCAGGGTTTCTTTAAATGCCACAGTGTTTGTCTTTCTGCACTGATAAAGTAATAGAACATAACCATGGAAAGGAAAAGGAAAAGACAATATAGTAAGGATCAGAAAGAGAAAGAAGACAGAGAAGCAAAAAAAAAAAAAAGTTGAGATTGAGTGGAAGGGGAGAGACACAGTGAGATATAATATTCATAAAAGCATAAACATGTGCTTAGCTTATGAACAACCCACGGGCAGGATCTATTTTGTAGTTTTCAGAATGACTGTGGTTAGAGATAATTACCACTGAGGTTTCTGCCATCTCATCAAGCAGCCAGAAGATAAACAGAAGCACTCATGATGTCATATTATGATAGAGTAGAAAGATTTGTTTTAATCGCTTCTGGGAACAAAAAAATAAATGATAATAACCAAAATTCCTAATCCCTAAAGAAAAACAACTGGATTTACTTACACAAGTGATCAGGTCCTTTTAAGACAAGACGAATATGTCTGCTTCCATAGGGAATGGCAACCACAGTGTCATCCACTAGAGAGAAACAAAACACAATTTTAAACCACATGATTTGGCACAGAATTATACATTCTCTCTATATAATGGCTGTGACTTAACATACTTCAAAAAAGGACAACTCTGTCATTAGTCTTTAAGATGCAAATGCCTACACTCTCTCTCTCTCTCTCTCTCTCTCTCTCTCTCTCTCTCTCTCATAAATAAGTACTTTATGGTCTGGAACATGGTAGGCCTGCTGTAAATACTATTTTCCTCCCCCTGTTCCAAATTTCCTTCAGGTAAGTAACTGAAAGACTTGCTGTCTTTAGAGGTTTTTTTTAGTATTTCAAGGCCCATAGCCTTGATGATTACTGAATGAAACAGGAGAATCATATGCTCTCCAATCTTTTCCTCAAAGGGTGACATTTGCCAAGTTCTCTATAATTCTCAATATTCTAATCACACTAAAACATCATAGCTGTGTTTAATGTCATGCATACTTGAGTATAAAGCAAATTTCAGAAAGCTGGGAGTTTTCAGCATGTGAGAACATAAAATGTAAGGAGATACAGAAAAACAACAACAACAACAAAATGTTAGGACTGGGTCCACACAGCTTCAAATGCTGCACATAAAGAAATGAATTTTTAAGTTTCCAAAAGGAACTCAAAGCAGTTAAACAATGGGATTTCTAGAAATAGAAAGTCTTTGTTTATTCACAGGTCAAACAAAGTGCAAGTAAAAGGGAAGCTTTCTGCTTGGCCCAGCAGTGCTCAGCAGCTGCCTTCTGACCCCCTACACAAGCGCCTGCAGCCTTCCTCTTGTTCTGCTGAGATGTGACTCACTTTCTACCACCAGGGCATCAACCTCGGCTTCTGGCTGATGCAGCAACATCTGTAGCTCCACAGACATAAGGGAGAAGGTTATTAGGGAAACAGGGTAAGATGGAGAAGGCAGAATATTTTTTTCTTTTTTTTTAAGATTTATTTGTTTTTACTGGAAAATCTTATTTATAGAAAGAAGGACAGAGAAAAGATCTTCTATCTGCTGGTTCACTCTCAAAGCAGCTGCCACAAACAGAGCTGAACAGATCTAAAGTCAGGAACCAAGAACTTCTTCCAAGTCTCCCATGTGGGTGTAGGGTCCCAAGGCTTTTGGCCATCTTTGACTACTTTCCCAGGCCACAAGCAGGGAACTGGAAAGGAAGTGGAGCAGCTGGGATATGAACCAGTGTCTATATGGGATCCTGTTGAGAGCAACACAAGCACTTTAGCCACTGGGCTACTGCGCTGGGCTCAGAATATTTTCTGGATGTCACCTGGCACTCATTAAAGAGAAAAATGGGATGGCTCAAATAGTGCACAGTCACCAGCCCACAGCATGGAGGGAGCAAATCCATTGTTCTATTTCCCTGAAAAGGGTTGATGAACCCCTGGCAAGCCATCAGGGAATCAGAAAATCACTATACTCCACCAATACTTTCTGGGTATCTCAGTGTCATGCTTCATGCTAGGCACATGAAGTACCTGTTTCATGCTAGGTACTCCATTGACAAAGAAAGTCAAGTCCTAGATCCACAAGACTATCCTTGGGAGAGGACTCTAAGCCAAAACATGGAGAAATACTACCTGTTAAATACCATGCAAGAAAATTTCCAGAACACACTGGGTAGTTTCTTATGAGTTGTGAACCAAAGAAAGCATGACATATAAGCAACATGTCTTTTTCCCCCAAGGATAATTTTATTTATTAATATCTATTAACATCAGCGACTATATCTTGAAACATACTGTAAGAAATGATGCTAAGCTGACAAAACATTGGAGAGAATTTTAAATTGTTTGAGAGAATGACAAAAGAGAAGGAGAGGTATAGAGGAAGGAAAAGAAGAAGGGAGGGAGGGGGAAACAGAAGGGAGGGAGAGAGAGAAGAGAGGGATTGAGGCGTGAGAGTAGGAATGGGAGTGAGAGAGAGAACGATTCCTCCATCTACTGGTTCATTCTTCTAATGCCCACAACAGCCAGGCCAAACTTGGATGAATCCAGGATGCCAATTCCATCCTGGTCTCCGACATGAGTGGTGGGGATCTAAGTATTTGGGCCATCCTCTGTTGCTTTCCCAGGAGCATCAGCAGGGAGATAGACTGGAATCAGTGAAGCCTAAACCTGAATGAACACTCCAATACATGATGCCGGTATTGCAAGCAGTGACTTAATTCACTGCACCACAATGCTAACCCCAGTTTATTTTTACTTGACTTAGCTTTAAAAATATTATTTACTTTTTATTAATTATTTTTATTATTGATGGTTTTTACATAGTTGATTAGTGTGATATGGGTCAAGGACTACAGGAAATTGGGTGAGATCACAATTTCCACAATCCCTTTTTTTTTCTTCCTGTATCAGCCCCAGTTTTAAATGTCATTCTCTGCATATTGATAAAAGCAACACTTTGAATTGTGAATGAGCAATTGTCTCATTTATTGACAAATTCTCAACAATTTTGTACAGGTTAGAGGATTCTACCTGGTATTGGCTGCAGTTTCATGCACAGAAAAGTGTTTGATATATCCCAGAATGTATGAGAAATATGATTGTATTAAAGCACCTGTTCCCTTAAGTGATTTAATGCATTTGCTATGGCTAGTGTTTATATCCTCTCCCAGCATGCCAAGGTTTCCTACTGGTATACTTCCTGTAAGGGTACACTGTTCTATGCCTAAGTGTACCTGCCTTCATCTATATTGGCTTGGTTGAGATAAACACGGTACCAGACTTCTGGTCATATTTCTGGGTTATCAATAAATTCTTGTAACTGTAAAGTTACTCAAGCACCAGATAACTACCTTCTCAGTTAGATGGGAAACTTTCCCATGGTAATCATAAATTCTCTTATTTCACACATATTGGTTGCAATACCCTTTCACAAGAAAATTGTCCCCAAGTATTGTGCTAGAAGATTTCCTTTAAAAATACACATATGTTCCAAAAATTTCAACACACAACATATTAATTTTCAAATCTGGTCATATGTGAATGTTTTGTTATTTCCATGTGTATCAAGAAATGTAACAATGACAATATCTTGAAGAGGCAGAATTTTCTGTTTTGATACTTGAGTTTATTTTATTTTTAGATATGTTGATAAATTCATTTTAAAAAGGACTCTTCCAGGCATAGCGCAGTGACCTAGCAGCTCAAGTCCTAGGCTTGCAAGTGTTGGGATCCCATACGGGTGCAGGTTCTGATCCCTCCAGCCTGCTTTCCTTCCAGCTCCCTGCTTGTGGCTTGGGAAAGCAGTCCAGGAGGGTTCAAAGCTTTGAAACTCTACACCCGTGTGGGAGACCCGGGGAGGCTCCGGGCTCCTGGCTTTGGATCAGCTGAGCTCTGGTCATTGTGGCCACTTGGGGAGTGAATCATTGGATGGAAAATCTTCCTCCTCTTTGTATATCTGACTTTCCAATAAAAATGAATAAATCTTAAAAAGAATAAAAAGGACTCTTCCCTCTAAGCCAATGGAGCTGATACTTCATTTTACTTTTAAGTGAAAGAACCAACTGTTGCTAATACAATTTTTTAAAGATTTATTTATTTTTATTACAAAGTCAGATACACAAAGAGGAGAGACAGAGAGAAAGATCTTCCATCCGATGATTCACTCCCCAAGTGAGCCGCAACGGGCTGGTGCGCGCCGATCCAAAGCCGGGAACCTGGAACCTCTTCCGGATCTCCTACGTGGGTGCGGGGTCCTAAAGCTTTGGGCCGTCCTGGACTGCTTTCCCAGGCCACAAGCAGGGAGCTGGACGGGAAGTGGAGCTGCTGGGATTAGAACCGGCGCCTATATGGGATCCCGGGGCATTCAAGGTGAGGACTTTAGCCACAGGCCATGGTGCCGGGCCCTGCTAATACAATTGACCACATATAAAAATAGTCTACCTTCAAAAGTTTAAAGGGCATATTTTAAAGCTCTATGCCAATCTTACTATTCTTAAAATATGTCCAGTATTATAAGAAAAGCTGATCATTTGAGTCTTTTAGGTCCACTCCTTTGCAATTACACAGAAGATGTATACATTACGGGCTACAGAAGATGCTAGCCCCATTCTAGCTGGAGAACTTCATTATTCCAATTTTCCAGATTAATTATTAGCAGCCTTCCTCTTATTTTCATTTGTAATCAATTTGTTAGATTGTTAAATCTTATTGTTAAGATACTCTAATTAATTAACTCCAAGGGGAACAAACATTTTTTTTCTGTAAGTTACATGACACCAGAATACATTACATAATCAACAGAATCTTTCAGGATTCTTACCAAGGAAGAATATTGCTATTGTTGAGGATAGAAACTGAGTTTTCAGAGAACCAAGTAGCTGGAATTTGTAGGATGATGTAGCAAAAGGAGAAAGCTATATAGAACCCCCTCTGGAGATCTCAGCAGGGTCTCTGTAAGTGTCTAGCAGTATACTGAGCAACATATGTGTATGTGTATGAGGCAATTACCAGAAGCAGGGAAAAGAACCGCAGAGAAAATTAAAGGAAGAATAGAACAGAATGCATGATACTCATACAGGGCAGAGAATAATACCTAATCAACCTGCCAGACCAGAAAGCTTCATAATTCATAAAACATGCAATATTCGACAAGGGCACAATTAGCTCTAGATCAAACATAGTTTTGGTCCCATCTTCTAAATTTTAATACCCCAAACTGAGTTCAAATAACTGCTCCCAGAACAAAGATAAAGAATATTTAGAGAGATACAGAAATATCTAATACCCCAGAAGCAAAATTTATAATGTCTGGCATCTAGTCAAAAATTACCAGTAATGCAAAGAAATAAAAAAAAAATACAGCCCACACTAAAGTGAAAATCAATCAATCAAAAACACAGAATGTGTACTAAAATAGTTATTATAACTGTATTCCATATGTGCAAAATTTTAAGTACTGAAAAAGAAATATCCAGGTCCACAGGGCCTCGCTGGTGAATGCTACAAAGAATTTAGAGAAATAACATAAATCCTATAGAATCTCTTCCAGAGAAATAAAAGATGAGGGATCACTTCCAAACTCATAGTATGAGGCCAGCATATGCTGACACCAGCATCAGACATAGAGTACAGAAAAAGCAAATACTACAGACCATCATCTAGCACGCACATGGATGTGAAGGCTCTTCTCAATAATTCGCAAATTAAATCAGTCATCTACACAAGGAATCAAAATGACTAAGTGGAATTTATCCAAGGTATGCAAGGTTGGTTCTTTATTAATAAGAAGCCCAAATAACTCTACCAATCACAACAATTGTTTAGAGAAGGACAAACCATATGACCATGTTAATCTAGGTATGTAGATAATTTGATAAAATTCAAAGTCCATTCACACAATAACCCTCAGCATACTAGGAAAGGAGGGGAACTTCTTTATTCTGATAAAGGGCATCCACATACACACCCTGAAAGCATATGTGCACATGTACATGTGCGCACACGCACACACACAACTACAGACAACATGCTCAATCATGAGATTGAATACTTTCTTTTAAAGACTGGGACTAGAATAAAGATGTCCATTCCTGTTACTCCAGCTCTCTATATTAGATGTCCTAGTCAGTGCAAAAATGCCAGAAAATGAAATGAATGGCTTATAAAATGAAAATGAAGAAGCAAAGCCATCCTTTTTTGAGTACACATGATTGTTTATATAGAAAAATATCAGTAAGCTGCCAAAAGCTCTTATACTATTGAGTTTAGCAAATTATGTAATACTTGAAGAACACACACAAATCAATCTTGTTTTATAGACTAGCTATACACAATTGAAAATGAAAATAAAGAATACAATTCCATTTGCAATAGTTGCCAAAAAATCATAACAAGTATAAATCCAACTAAAATATACAGGATCTGTATGCTCAAAACTTAAGATGTCTGAAGAAAAAAACAAAGAATATTTAAATAAATGAAGAAACAAAATCTCCGTAGGCTGAACAATTTAATGTGGTAAAAACATCAATTCATTACTCCAACTTGTTCTGTGAAACTGACATAATTCTAGACAAAGTAAAAATGTCTTTGGATATTGATATATGCAGAAAGAGATAATAAAATTTATATGAAAAAGTAAAGAAAATTAAGATAGTTGTCAAAAATGAATGCAAAGTGAAGAGTACAGAGAACTAATACTGCCTGACTTTATAACTTACTTCAAAGCTTTAATATCCAAGACAAATATTTTAGAGCAGAGAATCTAGGTGCATATATAAACAGAATTGACCAATGAAACGTTGATGACGTTTTAAAGGCAATTCATTGGAGAAAAGTCTTTGCCCTCTAAAAAGCTGATAATGCATATGCACAAATATTAACCTAGATGTAAATTTTGTGTCTTAAACAAAAATAACTGAAAAATGATAGGGCCAAAGGTAAAATGTTCAATAAACTATAATATTTCAAGAAGAAAACATAAGAAAAAGTCACTATGACCTGGGATTCAGCAAAGGGCTCTCATTTTTCCCCAGGATTCTTTATTTTTTCATCTCATGTAACAGAATCGCTAACAGACCTGACTCTGTGTGTGTGTGCATAAACACATATTCTGTTACATCACATTTTCTTTATTCATTCATCTGATGATGGATATTTTTGGTTGATTCAATATTTCGGTTTTTCTGAACAATGCTGCTAAAACAAGGTGATGCAGGCATCTGTTTCATGCCACATATTCATGTCTTAGGAATATATACCTTGTAGTGGAATTGTTGGACCATAAAACAGGTCTTTCTAGTTTTTAAGGACACTTAGACACTGTTCTCTGTGGTTGTACTAAATTACATTCTCACCAACAGTGTGCAAATGCTTGTCTTCCTCCATAAAATCACCAGCATTGTTATTCTCTTATATTTAGTTATTCTGATTGGAGTGAGGTGATATATCGGCGGGGTTCTGATTTTCATTTCCCTCATCACTAGTGATGTTGATTATTTTGTCATGCATTTGTTGGCCATTTATATTTTCTTTTCTTTTTGATGATATTTACATGGTTGATTAGGGTGGGAAGGGTTGAGGATTAGGGGAAAGGGAGTGAGATCATTGCTTCCAAATTTTCTTTTTCTTCTTCCTGTATCCAGAGAAATGGGAGATAAGAGGAGAAGCCACACCCAGCCTCCCAACTGCCTCATTACTCAGGAATAGGGAATGACCACCTGATGTCATCCTAGGGTACCCAATGTGGAGCATGCTCTTAGGGTTCTGCTCAAATGGTTTTGACAGCTCTGAAATGCTGTTGATTTTGCGAGTCCGAGGATGAGGAAATATTTCCAAGGTCCATTAGCTGACATAGTCCACCTTAGAGTCTCCATTTGTCTAGATATCTGCTGTCAACACTTGGCTGGAGTAGTTGACCAATTTGTTATGCCTAGTCAGAATGACACCAAACAGCCCCCATTAGGCCCTCCCCCTGCCCTGGTTCTTGTGCTTGCCAGTATGGAGAACAGACTGGTCCAGTCTGTCCTACATCCCATTCAGCTCTTATATACATCAATGGGTGTTGAAGTGTAACTCAACCCAATCGACCTCACTATTATGCCTACACAAATGCCAGTTAATTCCACTACTTGTATAGCCAGGCCTGCCTCAGCCCTGGTTCTTATGCTCACAAGTGGGAGTTGCAACCTATCAGAGAGGTGCCCACAGGTTCCCTACTGGGCCTATTCCTAGTCCTGGATCTTACATTCTTT
Source organism: Ochotona princeps (assembly GCF_030435755.1). Lineage (NCBI taxonomy): Eukaryota > Metazoa > Chordata > Mammalia > Lagomorpha > Ochotonidae > Ochotona > Ochotona princeps. The sequence goes on from NC_080845.1 coordinate 44,091,767, forward strand.
AGGTGTTCTGCATTCTAGCTTGCCAGGAATTGCCCCCAGCACTTACCAGCTGATGCTGTAGCAAAGCCCAACCATCCTGCTTTTACTCTGGCCTAGGTATGCACTAATGGGTACAGTTGGTTAGCCCAGCCTGGCTCTCTCCCAACCCAGTTAACATGCAGGCAAACAGGTGCCATAGCCCTGTTCAGCCTGGTCTGCCCCTGATCCCAGTTCTCACATGTGCCAGTGGGAGCAGTGGCCCAGCAGAGGAGCATCTGCAGCTCCCTACCAGGCCTTGCCCTGGGTCTCATGTGTGCTGGTGGGTGCTGCAGCCCAGTCTAGCATGGCTCCCCTCACCTCGGCAATTGCTGGTGTGTGCTATAGCCTGGCCTGGCCTAGTTTGCGTTTGATTCTAGCTCATGCCTTGCCCAACTATCCTATACCCATTCCAGTTCTTACTGTTGGGTGTTACAGCCCAGTTACACCTGGTCCACACCCAGAAATATCTCTTGCACGGTTCAGAGGGTACTGAGATCTAGCCCATCCTGTTCTACACCCTCCTTGACTCTTACGAACACCAGGAGGTATTTGAGTCTAGCCCAATTTGATACTCAGTGGTGGGTACTGTGATCTAGCCATGCCAGGCAGGCACAAATGGATGTGTGAAGCCCTCGACATGGCCTATTGGGAACACAATGTTCACCTGGGGCCTTTCCGTTCGCCCTCCTAATCTGCCCTTGGAACTGAAACTCATGCACAATCTCAGGTGTGCTCAGATAGCCCCCAGTGAGAGTTCCCAGAACTCAGAGCTCATGGAAGAGAGTGAAGCCACCGGCAGCTCTGGCTCCATAAAGGCAGCTACATTTTTTTTTTTTTTTAAAGAGAACTATCTATTGAGATCTTTAGGCCAGGAATTTGTACACATGATATTGGAATCATAACCCAGTGAATAAAACTCAACAGCTTATTCTTCACCTAAAAATATTTTATTTTCTGAAAGATATTGTTAAATAATTTTGATTAGGCTACTGATTGAGAGAAAATATTTTCCAGTCACATATTTATGAAACAGTTGATACCTAGAAGACATAAAGAACTATTAAACTCAACAGTTGAAAACCAAGCTTTGATCAATTGAAAAAGGGTAAAAAGGGTCAGCTCTGCCACAGGGTTGTTTAAGCCTCCCCCTACAGGGCCGGCATTTCAGATGGGCACTCTGTTTCCTGTCTAGCTTTATTATGCTGATGGCCTAGCAATGCAGCAGAGGATGGCACAAGTGCCTGGGCTCCTGCACCCAGGTTGCAGAACTGAAAAGAGCTGTTGGCTCTCAGCTTTGCCCTAGCCTAACATAGTTGTTTGATCATTTGGTGTGGGAACCAGTACATGGAAAACCCCCCTCTCTCTCTCTAACTCTGTATTTCAAATAATAAATTATAAAAAGTGAATGAAAGATATAATCTGTTCCAAACAGGAAAAAGAACACATGCAAGCAGTCGAATAATAAGGCATCAAAGATATCCAAACACCTATGAATAAGTTAAGATACATGGTAGGATGGAAATAAGGTTGCTGATGGGATTAGGATTGCTGATCACCTGGCCTTAATGTGACCAATCCTGAATTATTAAGTGTACACAATTTAATTACAACATTCTTTAAAATAGAAGAGGGTGGCAAATGAGGACATTATAGTCAGAGAGAGATACTCAAAAGTGCTCTACTGTTGGCTGTGAAGATACCAAGAAATGAAAACAGCTTCAAAAGCTGGAAAACCAAGATAGAGGAAATGAATTCTCTAGCATTTCTGGAAGGATCATGCATTGCTAACACCTTAACATACCACACAGATGCTGGCTCATGTGCTGGTTGCCCCACTTCCAATCCAGCTCCCTGCTCACAGCATGGAAAAGTAGCAGAGGTTAACTTAAGTCCTTGGGCCCCTGAATTTATGTGGAAGACCTACAAGAAGTTCTTGGCTCCTGGCTCTCTCTCTCTCTCTGTGTGTAAACCTACCTTTCAAATAAAAATAAAGAAATCTTAAAAAATTGACAGAAATTGAACCTCTCATGTACTGCTGATGGGAATGCAAGATAGTGGAGCCTGGTTGCTTCTTAAGTGTTACATATACACTGACTACATGACCCTGATATTATACTCCTACAAATTCACTCTAGAAAAATGAAAGCATACTTTTATACCAAAATATGTACATGGATGTTCATAGAAAGAAACCAAATGTCCATCAGCAGGTGCATCAATAAGTAAACTGATATGTCCATATACTACTCATATATAAAATAAATTTGCAATAAGTTCTATAATATTAGTGATGCCCACTACAATGAATGAAAGGATTTAGATAAAAATACTTACTATGTAAGTCTCTTTATACAAAAATTCAGAAAATACAATCTAAACTGTAATGGCAGAAAGCATATCAGTGGCTGCCAGTTCAAAGGGGAAGAAGAAAGTAGGACAGAATCCAAGCGGCACAAGGAAACCTTTGGAATAATCATTATTATGCTGGTGACCACAGGTTTATTCTTATGTAAAGACTTACTGTATCCTTGAACTATGCTGCTCATTACATGCCAATTATATCTCAATAGCAGTTTCAAAAATGGGCAGACATTAATGGGTTTTATTTCTTTTATGGACTCCTTTTAAAATTCTGGATCTGAATTATACACAGAAATGCACTGAGTAATAATTAGCTAAAAGGGGCAGACCCCAGATTCAAGCTTCCTGTTAATAAACACACACAGAGAAGCTGCTGTGATGGATCAAGCAATTAAATCTGCCATCCACACTGCAGACCTGGATTGAGTTCCTGGCACCTGATTTCAGATCAACACACCCCAGCCAAATAATTACGTTTGAACAAATGAGCAGGAGTACTTGTTCTCTTGTCTTCCATTCTCTCTAAAACAAATGGGAAGGAGTGTTGGAAGGAGTTGAAGTCTGAGAAGAAGTTTAATTAATGAATTTTATTTTTTGTGCTCATAAGTGTAAAATAGGGATAAAATATTTCTGAATTTAAAAGAGTTTCAACGGCTATGTGCTTGGAAAGCATTGTGTCATGGTTTCTCTACCTCAACAACCTTTTATTTCCTTTCCATAACACATGAAATGGTGGTCCATATTCCAGTCCTTGGTATTTTAGATTCAAAACAGCACCAAATATCTAGAATCCAAGCACTTTCCTGCCTTTCCATAGCTACTAGTGCTGTGCAAGCCATCATTCTCCCCGGCCAGGCTTAATGCAACAGCAGCATGGTCCCTTTCCCCAGCTCTACAATTGGGCCGACTAGTCCATTCTCAGACTGGTAGATACAGCAATTCTTAAAAAAAAAAGTAAATCAAATGAATTTTCTGTTCAAAAACCTCCAATGATTTGTCATCTCAGTTGGATTAAAATCCTGTCCTACAATATCCATACCAGTGTTCATTCCATGTTATAACTTTGATGCCTTCTTAATTCCCTCTAGTCAAATGGAACACATTTCATGAATTTCATACAAACAGCTTTAAGAGCATAATTATACTTCCACCCTTTCCCTATTTTTCTTTTAACCACCCTGAAGACACTCTATGTTGTCCTTTAGTGTTTTTAATGCTCTCTTTGTTTTAGCTATGATCATTTTCTTGCTCTTCAGGACGTCACAAATGTAAGTTCCTCAGGCCCTTTGCACTGGATCTTCCTTGCCTGTAGTTCTCTTTCCCTTGATTTTTGTTTGGTGTACAAAAACAGTGGGAAGACTGAACACTTTCTGTGGACAGTCTTTTCCTTTAAAAGTGGGGAAATAGCACCCTGATGCTGCTCTACTTTAGTATTTGCCTTAGGCATATGTCAGATGACTTTTCCATAAATGGGAGCCATTTGTTAGGTACCTCCTCTTTTTACTTCTGGAATTTTCCACCATGATCTTTCTCCCCTTTCCTGTTTTCTCTTTGTTCTGTTGAGGTTTGATAACACAAGGGGAAAAAAAAAAACCTCTTGGAAGTGAATTCAGAGAGAAAATGAGGTCAGGGTGGGGAATATGAGTGCTAGGAGTCCAAGCAGACACGTGGCTGGTTGGCGTTGCCTTTTGGCAGAACACAATGGAGACAGCTGGCAGAGCAACTCCAAAACCTTGAGGGTGGACCAGCACTCACCTGACCAGTCTGCTGGGCCCTGTGGAACAGCCTAATCTCCCCTGCCTGTGGGGCTCTACACAGTCTGTGAACAGAAAGGGAGAAGATTCGCCTGGGGTTTCCCATCTGCTATAGATTGTGGTGATATACTTGCATATGCTCAGCTTTATTGATATAAATCATTTTGTCATGAGGTATCATCAGGGCCAAGGCAAACGAGTCAATTGCATTTTGTCATTATGTATAATCATCAGGTTATGCATTATATAATTTACCCGCTGTCAGTCTTGGATAGAGCACTTTTCACTGAGATATTTCTTTGCAGCTCTGGAGATGACAAGTGACTCATTTTAATTCAGTTTCTTCCTTCAGAGCTTCTCTACTTTAGTTCTAGTGATTTTGTCCCCAGAGGTCACCAATCTCCTCCTACCAGAACGGCAAGAGGAATGTCTCGTCTCTATGACAGCAGTAAGTAAGGGGGCATGAGAATTAAGAACTCCCACCATTAAAAACACACTCACAGAAGTTGTTCTATAGCAGTTACTGCAAATATGCATAGACTTGGTGCAAAACGGTAATTCCTAGATTTCTTGATAGTTAGCTGTGATTCAGTTGTGTGTTAGAAAAAATTAGAAAAATTTCTAACACTTTTAGCATTTCTTAGGAATCCTTCATGAGTGGCCTTTAAAATGCCACTATTCAAATATTCAAATATGAGCTCAGAGATTTAAAAGGAATCACATTCTACCCATTTGTAGCTTTAATCTTCTGATTACTTAAATGTTTCACTGTATAGCAGAAGCTCCCAACACATATGATTAAAGAAAATGCCTGCCTGAACATACTATGTCAGAGTCAACATTATCTCATCCTTCATTCTAACCACCAGAGTCTGTAAATTATTCTTCTGTAAGCTTTTGTGGAATTACATTTTTTCACTGCTCTAGGGTAGTTAAGATGTAGATGACATCTCCAATTTTTCATGTTCCAAGGTCTTTCTTCCTGATCTCCTTCTCTTGAGCCTTGTCCTATGGGCAAAGTATTCATGACATTCATTTGTGGTTCTTCAGCATACACGAGAGTAACCACATCTGCTTTTCTTCTTGGCCTACAATTCCAGTTAAAGCCAAATCCCACCATATGTCAATTCTTTTCCTCCTGCTGGCCAACATGTGAAGAAAGAAAAATCACCCACAGTAAAGATATACATTATTATTTGGCATGCACAGGAAGATGTGTGGAAAACATGCTCAATGAAGGAACTATGGAAGGATAGATAATGGCAAAATCTGGAGAAAATATGCCAAGTGAGGTCAAAACAATTCTAAAGATGCATGTCCTTAAATACAAGGTCTCTTACTGCTATCTGTATATGCCACAATTTGTTGAATTCTGGTTGTCAGAGAGAACCATATACTATTAAATGATCTGGACTAGTTATGTGACTCCATTATTGGTATAAATATCATGAGAATGTACACAATGTACCTTAGAAAAACCCAAGTGGACACACACCTGAGGTACCCTGCTCTGATTCATCTCCCTGCCCTATTCCAAATGCCCCATTGGTGGAATTGTGCCAACAGGAAGAAGAATAGTTATGTGCTGAGGCTTTGGAATTGACTTGTGGGCACGAATCTTGGCTCTATTTTATAGCTCTGTGACTCTGAGCATGTCACACTGTATGGCTATGCCTCTGTTACCTTCTGTGTAATGTGAGGATTAGCAGGTTCTTGCTCATGAAGTTGTTACACAGACTAAATGAGATCATGTAAAGTTGCCAACTTAATGGTACATACATACATATCTGCTATATAGAGAGATTAGGACACAAAAGTCAATAAACGACATCACATATCATTACCTAATACTAACTTTGAAAGAGCCTATTTCACCATTGACCAAATCACATTTTTAAATGAAGAACATTTGATCTTCCTATGATAAGGATGAATTTGTGCTTATCTTTCTCTTTCTGCTATATTCCACTATTAGCATGACAATACCTATCACGGAGGAGCTGGGATTTTTCCTGTTCTCATGTTGGACAGCAGAGCTAATGCATGCACAGAGAGTGTCTTTAGATTCATGCCTAGTTGATTCCTGCTGTGTCTAGCATTGCAACTATGTAATCTGATTTATCCCATTGAAGCTAACCAACAAACAGAAACATGAAGCTTTCCATAACATTTTCAGTCATTTTCATTTTGGTGGAGGTGTTAGTCCTGGCTGCTGCAGGTAGTTAAGAGCTAAGCCAGGGGTGGATAACAAATCACCAAGTCAAAATATTGCCCCACCTCTGTAGTGTCTTACATTTGGTTGCGGAGAGCTGGGATTTATACTGCCCTCGGACCAGCCGGCAGGTGGACCCATCTCCGTTGCAGACCCCACAGTTATCCTCCTTGACGGTGCTTCCCAGCTGGTGATCGCAGCCAACAATCTAACAAGAAAGAAAGATGTGTAATTCAACCAGCCATCTACCAAGACAAAGGTCCATGGTGAGGCCAAAAAACCACCAAATGATCCTTCCTTCAGCCTTGAGGGGTATAAAACATACTTTCCATGAATAAGATTAAACTACAATCTGAACCAAACTAGGGAAGGCAAAATGTACCATGTGTAAAGATGTGCTAGATTAAATTAACAAACAGAAAGAACAGAAGAAAAGAGAATGATGGGTAGGTGTTGTGGTGCAGTTGACTGCCACTTGGGATATCCACTGTCTATGGTGGAATGTTTTGGATTCAGTCATACTGCCATTTCATATCTATTTTTCTACAAATGCACCTTGGAGAGAGCAGATGACAGTCTAAGATTCTGGGTTTCCATTATCCATGTAGGAGACTCTGATGGAATTCTTGGCTTCTTACTTTGGCTTGGCCTAGCCTCAGCTATTCTATCTCTGTCTTTCCTTCTCTCTGTCATTTTCTCTTTCAAATAAATAAAACATTAAAAAAAATAAAGAAGAGAATGGTGGGAAGACTTGGTTAGGGGAGTATTGAGAGAAAGTATGGGAGAAGGAATCCTAAACTAGTGAAATTAAAGAATTTAAGTTCAAAAAAATGTCCACTCCCAACAACTAGAATTCATCCAAGTGACAAGATACATAACTATGAAGCATATAGTTGCTGCAGGAACTGTTTATGAAGACTCCCTATGTTCCATAGTTCCTTCCTAGGTGAACTGCCTAAGGGAAATGACAGACTTATGTATGCATTTCTAAGCAATCAGAACAGTGCTGGGTAAATGAAACCCACTCAGTAAATACTTGCTGAATGTTAATGCTCTTCCTCCCACTCTCCCTCCCTTGTTCTTTCTTTCTGTAAGTATTTTTTTTGTAATATTTCAGTTTTAAAAAAGAAAACAATCAACTAATAAAAACAAGGTCAATGTACACGCGTGGAAGGAACAGCTGGTTGCATTGTAGGGACAAACAGATGATTAGCAACAACACTGCACAATCTGTCTGGTGCAAGTAATCAGGCACGATACACATATCTCATTAATTATCAAAGGAATAATATGTCTCCGTTTTACAGTTGAGGCCATGAACTTGCCCAAGGTCACTTAGTTCATAATAAACCAAGTTGTAAATATTGAAACAAAACACTCATGCTTAGCTCAAATCATGCGAACAAAATCATAAGCCTGTATAAAGTAGGTAGGCAATTTCATCACTGTGTTTACTCTTTCCTTTCCAATGTCTGAGTTTTAAAAATTTTCAAATCCGAATTATTTCTGCTTGTAGATCTTAACAACTCTAATTACAAGCTAGCACCAAAATACTCATCCAATTCAAAATTATTTCAGTTATGTTTTTTGGCAAAATATATTGAGAACTGTAGTGATATTGGAAGGGCTTAATCTTACAAACTCCCCTACAATTTGTCCTGCCTTTCAAAAATGTAGTTGTTAATATAGTTTCATTGGGTTTTTTCTTCTTCACCTTTTACATATTGCTGCATTACTGTATAAATATTATAGAATATAAAATGTAATACATATTATTTTTTTTAAGTTTTTTTATTATTATTGCAAAGCCGGATATACAGAGAGGAGGAGAGAGAGAGGAAGATCTTCCATCCAATGATTCACTCCCCAAGTGAACCGCAATGGGCCGGTACGCGCCGATCCGAAGCGGGTAACCCGGAACCTCTTCCAGGTCTCCCACGCGGGTGCAGGGTCCCAAAGCCTTGGGCCATCCTCGACTGCTTTCCCAGGCCACAAGCAGGGAGCTGGATGGGAAGTGGAGCTGCTGGGATTAGAACCGGCGCCCATATGGGATCCCGGGGCTTTCAAGGCGAGGACTTCAGCTGCTAGGCCATGGCACTGGGCCCAATACATATTATTTTATTATGTGAAAGTCTCAACAGGGGAGGCAAATGCTTATCCCACACAATGAGTATAAAATGCTAGGCATATTAAAGGGCACAACACACAGAGCCATTTTACATAGAGTGTGGAATCTGGAGGAAGCCAGGGAAGACTTTCCTGAGGAAGAGGCTTTCGAGCTGAGGGAGGAATGATGAATTGTAATAACAACTGAAGCACAAGGGCTGCTATGAGACTCAGCACATCTTTTAAAAGTGCCCAGAAAGTAGTTAGAGAATAAGCAAAAACCAAAGTTGTTGAAAATAAAAGATTAACCATCTGAATCCTTTGAGAAAGCAAGCCTGGTGATCTCAATTTAGGCAGCAGTCAATGAATTACTAATGCTACTGTTGAGAGGGATTTAAAAAAATTGAGCTTAATTTTATATGATCCTCAGAGGGAAGGATAAGATGGGCAGTTAGCATGAGAACACACACTTTCAGGCATCTCAAATCTATGTGATTCACTTTTCAACATGATAGGAATTTCAGGTTTTTCTAGGATTTAACTTTCTCTAGAAATTCTTCCATGGAATCTGATGTCCCTAATGGAGCCAACAGAGATAATCTTGAAAATCTCTCTACTCTTAAAGATTGTTTTATGGTTCCCAAATCATAAGAAAATAGTTGAACTTCAAAGATACAAAGAAATATCATATTAGGATTCACTAAATAGGAGGTGACATTTTTAAGGCTAATTTGGACAGTTAAGGCTCTCAGTGTGGGCTGCGAGGCCCTAGAGCATGAACCAAGTCTGTTCTAACCAGGCTTTGTTCAGCTTTAGTGTTTTAAATACAAGCATCCCTAACATATTTTTTTTTGAGCTTCTCGGTATCAAGTCCTCATTAAGATGCCAAAATATTCTAACTCAATTATTTTTAAAATGTGGAATACTTCATCGTCAGATAAAGTGTTCTCATTTTGATCCAAGTGGAAAGCTGTTAGCAATTATATCAGAATAATCATTCTTGACATATCTTAATCTGTTTATCTTAAATAACTGCTAGATTAATTAAAAATTAAAATGTTACTTTAGGACCTGTTATTAACAGAAAGATAAATAGGTAATATATAAATGGGATTAATTGGCAGGGATGTTAGATCCTATTGTGTTTTTACACATGCTAAATTTTTTGACTAGAATATTCTTTGTTGTACTCATACTTCACAATTTAAATTGTCTGGCCTCAAAAAGCCTCTTCTAGGGCCAGCATTGTGATATAGTGGGTAAAGCCACCCGTGCAATGCTGCTATCTCATATGATTGCTAATTCTTGCCTTGGCTGCTTCACTTCCAATCCAAATCTCTGATGATGGTTGGAGAAATGCAGCAAAAGATGGCCCAAGTGCTTGAGCCTCTGTGGCCTATGTGGAAGACTCAGGTAAAGCTCCTGGGTTTTAGCTGCATCCTGGCTCAGAGTTAGTCATTGAGACCATTTGGGGAGTAAACCAGCAAAGGACAGAGGAGAAGATCTCTCTCTTTCAAAATAAACGAATCTTATCTTAAAAGCCTTTTAGAGATTTCATTGGCAACTACTTTATTGCTCTAAGCCTGCTTCGATTTTTGTTCATATTTTCATGTGCTAGAGACTGGTAATTGTTATATAATACCCATCTTTTGTCTTTTTTTCAGTAATAGAACTCTATCTGGGGAGATATTATATGCAGTAAGAGAATATATATCTCATTGGCCAAGTGACTAGCCTGTACTTTGTGGAATGACAGTGGGAGTGTGTGTGGGTTCTCTCTCTCTCTCTTCCAAGCTGATTTAGCTGGGTAAGATTCCTTTATGCCCTCTCTCTTCCCTCTTGCCTGTTGACTCCAGGCCATGCTGAAAAATAAGATGAAGTTAAGAATGGAAGCACTGCACAAAGCGTTGCAGGACAAAAAGAAAGAACTGGCCTGCGAACTGTATTTGGAATGATTACATCTTACATTTTTCTGAAAAAATAAATCCATGATATGTTTAAGCCAATTTTACTGTGAGGTGTAATACACATCCAACTCAAATGGTTATATATTTTCCATTGAGCTTACCCTGTGAGTAAGTGTCTGTCTCCACACCAATAATGGACTAATTGAGAATCCTTGCTTAACATATCTATATATCTGCTGTTTGGCATAATACTTGAGATGCCCAAAGAAAGATGGCAAATCAATTAAACACACAGCACCAAACATGATATTTTGCTAATAATTCTGATGCATGATGTGGAAAGGACCATGTAATCATTGATGATATGCATATTTATGCAACAATGTATGTGTTCATCTGTGATCTGTGTGTTTCTATGTGTGTATATAGAGATGAATAGACCATAAATGACTAGAGGACAAATGTAATCTCTGTCTTGATGTGAACAAGGATTACTGTAAAGGGCTACTATTTTTAAGACACTTTCCCAAGTGTACCTACATAATTAGCAAAATGTCATGGAAGATAATGTTTGGATCACTGAGTTCCCAGACCCACCCCATTCTGAACAAAACATTAAAGTGACATAATGACCACTCATAACTTTGGCAACCACAAGGACTCTTTTTGCAAAGGATGGAAAACTAGTTGGATAGTTTGACTTAAGGCAGCTTTTCAGTATTCGGTTACTAGGTGTCAGTTGGATGCAGTAGTCCAATCATTTCCATCCCAAATGATTGCACAGCATTGCTTATTTTATAAAAAATTATTAAAGATTTATTTATTTGAAAGTTACAGATAGGGAAAGATGAAGAAAGGGAAAGGGGGATTACAACATTGGCCCCTTAGTTTGTAAAAGTTTTGTTTTAGGTGACATAAAAAGTAAAAATCTCCAAGAACAATTTGTGAAAGTCAAAAGAGCATTTTGAGACTTAAGATTGTTTTTCAGACATTACCTGTAGCTCATCATGTATTTCATATGCTAGATGTATGTTTTTGCATGATCGTGTGTAAGTTTTGTATCTTAAAGTATATTCTATGCCTCTACTTATATACATACACATACGCATGCACATATACAGACCTGTAACCTTTGCCCTACTTTTTGGTAGAACATACACTTAACACTGCTGATTTTCTTCATTCTTCAGGACCACACACTCCTCTCTAAAAACTAAGACCCTGTCTTCCAATCCAAGTTGGCTCACAGATGTTTAACATGTTGTGCAGATTGTTGGTATCACATCTGCAGAATGTGCTGATAGAGCTTTCTCCTCTCACTTTGTCTTGCTGATAGCACTAAACAGGCAGAACTCAAGTCCCGTGGACACTGAACCACGTGCAGTAAAATATCTTCTCTAGAAGGCTTAAGAGAAAGATCATCATATCGAAGATTTGGACAATGTCAATGAATATGATCTAAAAGCAGATACCAAGTCTCAGACTGACATTCTTAGATGGGTTCATACTGGCCTCATTTCAAATGGTTTCCCATAAAGACTTCAATTTCTAGCATCAAATTCTAAGCCAGTGATGTCAAGCTTTTCTTGATCCAACACCATGAGGTAAGAAGCTTTTAAATCCTCTATTTTCAGCACGGGGAAAGACAAATAGGGAAAACTGAACTCTGCAAATCAGATCACAGTCACTCTTACTTATAACTAATGCACATACAACTCTAAGAGTGGTGCTTTTTCTAACAGTGTGCTTTTTCATACATTGCACCTCACTTAGCTTACTAAATAGGGGAGCTAGTGCATTTCTTACTTTACTGTCAAAATACTTACATATGGATTAATTTGCTTAGGTCTATCTTTTTAAATGCAAGATTCATAGTATATGCATAGTTATATCATGCAATAATTTTTTTAACAAAAGACTGGGTAAATGGAACAAAGAGGCAAAAAACATAAGAAAGGCAAAGACAAAGACATAAGTGAAAAAACTACACCAAACAAAATATGAGGTCCTACGCATTTTGATAGATGGTGGGAGCCACCCATCTGGATTTGAGTTTCCAAGAAGAAAGATGAACTGAACAATTTTAAGAGTCACAGGATTCACCACATCTTTTAGAAAATGTATGACATTTTCCTGGGAGTAGACATTCAGTAAGTTTGTAACAAATGAAAAAAGAAATGACTCAGGAGACTACCGTAAGTACTCAAAGTACTGGAATCCTAAATATACATGACTTTCTATGACTTGTGAAAGATAACGCTAACTAGTAATCTTCCAATCACATCTAAGCAAATACAGTGACACTTCCAGAGTTTTCGGAAAACTGGAATTAAATGATACATTTGTTTTGGTGCAAAAAAAATCCCTGAAATCCATACAAAGTATTCTTTGGGTACACATTTTACATGAACTTTTTGAAGATTCCTTATAAATACCCAAAATTTCAAAAGGCTATCTCTTAATCACTTTTGATGACACCTGAGGGCCAAGCAACATTTTGGTAGAAGCATACTAAAAAATATATGGCATCCAGGAACAGAGCATCAAGATAATACAATTTAATCCGAAAGCAAATCTTAAGGCAATTAGGGCTATGCAAAAATATAGCTCCACAGGTAGCCACTACCCATGTGCCCATGCCAATATCCACAGCAGACATTACTAACCAAGGGCAGCATGCTTCGATGCCAGGTTTTTATGTGGCCCCAAATCTTCTAAGGCACTGTGCTCTAGAAGCTAAATCCAACAGACGATGGTTGTCATGAGGAGACAAAATCAATTTACCACTCTAAGCCATTTAGCTGATTTGCTACTTTCTTTTATATAACTACCTACAAATGTTTTTTCTCTTAAGATTTGAATGATTTTAGGTAAGGACTGCAAGAGGTTATATGGCATAAACAGTATAAAATACCACCTTGAAATTTCTGGCTTTAAATTATAATAGTTTATCTACTGGTTCATCTGCAACATGGGATATGAAAGCACAAGTAAGATAGTGATACTCCCACTATATCCCTTTGACACATCCCCTCCCCTCCAATACACACACATTCACACTATGCCTATCTTATAGTTTGTTAAAGGTACCCAAATTTACACACTTGTTTCTTGGGCTTATAACTAAGGTTTCCAGTTGGAGAAAAATAGAATCTTCAACAATTCACAAGATTGCAAAAAGTGGTCCATGGGTTATATTTATTAATGATTTCCAAAAGCCTAATGAAAAAATATATATCTACAATGAAATCACACAGCTCACTAAAAACATGAACCATCTCACTATAATAAGTTGAATCCTGATCTTTACTGCATTTAAATTCTAATTACACACTCAAATCTTTAAGTCATAAATACGAATAACAAATTACTACTCATACAGTGCTTAGAGTGCAGGGAAATGTACAAAACACAAATTCCATAGAAAACATGTTATAAAGGACTCCTTTGTGCTAAAATGTTGGGAAAACTGGTACAGTCCTTTGTTTGCTATTCAAATGCCCTTGGGAGGAGTAACACATGAAGCTGCTGATTAGACTTAAATTAAACCAAATCACTGGCATACAAAGAATTCCGTTAACTGTTATGATGCTATTGGGAATAAAGATAAGTGTAAGACATGGTTTTAATCTAGAGTGAATGGGTTTAATCAGATAATATCCTCAAAACAAGTGAGACTATAAATACATTAAGATCATTAACACTGATGATCAAAGGACATGGGGAGGAAAAAAAATGAAGGAAATGTGATTCAGTTTTTACCAAACACTGTTTACGTGCCTTATGCATTCTTCCATTTACCCTGAAAATTAGCTGAAGTTATGGCTATTTTACAAAAAATAAAACTGAGGCTCAGAAAAGTTAAACAACTTGCTGAAGATCACCCTAGCAGGACTTGAAGTGCTACATTGCCCTATGCTATCAATGAGATGTCCCTGTAGTCTACGATGTATTACGCTCTCTTGAGTATTCCACTTGCAGTGAGCAGACAGAAGAGTGAGCTTGCATATCCTTCTGCTGGCCACATACTGTTGCCAAAAGCAACACCTGCCTATTGCTCTGAGCACCGAGCTTGGACATCAGGAAAAATGTGGGATCTTTGCTTTCCATAGATTTAAAAGGAATGCTTCAGCAGACAGAAGTATTTTATTTGAGGGAATGAATCAGTGACTAAAAACACTGCCCATATTCTACAGCCATAAAAATCCACATATATGTGACAAGGGGAAATACTGACAAATATTTATAGCTATTAGTCTAAAGGAATGAGGTACAGTTCTTCTATACCTCAATATTCTACTCTATGAAAAAAATCAAGGTAATTATTAACTCTCTTTCCTTAAGGCAAATATTTTCCCAAAGGAGTCCTCCACACACATGGCATTTTCTCTTTGGGGCTTTAGCAGTCACTATTTGAACCTCCTTCAGGCTTCAGCAGGTCTTCATGATGGTTTATAATGTTCTACATCATTTTACTGGATTTCTTCTCTATTACATCTCCCTATGGCTCATTGTCCTTCCTGTTCTTTAACCACATCAAACAACTTCTCATCTTAGGACAGGCCTTGTTGTTGCCTCTGACTGGAATACTCTTACTCAGACATTTCTATAACAGCAGTCCTGCCTCCCTTCAGCCTTTGTCTGAGATGTTCACCAACTGCGGCCAGTTATGTAACGCTGCATCCCTTTACAGGCCCTAGTTCTCTTATTTTTCCCACCTTTTCTTATTTAATGTATCTATTTAATCACATATTTTGCTTCATTACTCATTTTATTATTTCTTTTCTACTTCCCTCCCAAACAGAGCAGTTCAAAGCCAGAGATATTTGTACAACTTGTTCACTGTCTATCGAGAACAGTACCTGGCATTCATCAACCATCTATTAAATAATTTTTGAATGAATTAATGAACTCACTCTGTAGGCAAATCCACAGGTGACAGGCACATTGTGATTTCAAATAATTTTCCTTCTTGTCCCAACCTACAATGTCACAAATATCACTATTTGACATCTCTGTCACAACTTCTGTATACTGAGAGATAACTGAAAAACAAAGTGATTTATAAGGATTCATCATGCAATAGCACTGCAATCTGAGAGTTTAACATCCACTTGCCATTTCATCTGCTTTGTTTCTGGTTTATTATCTACCAGACCAAAATTGCCTTAGTGTAGAAATATTCTTTTTTTTTTTTCAGAAATGAATCTCCCTCTGATCTGTTTTTCACCAGACACAGCTCTCAAGAATTCACACTGTAGTTCCATCACCAGTTCTGGATCTGAAGGTTAACATTACACTTGATAGGTTGAGGTTGATTACTGGCTCTTCCTAATGCACATCAACTGTGCAACCCCTTGTTCAGGGTGTCGTCACTGCCCTGTCTGAACTGTAGCCCTTTAGCTGGTCACCAGGGTGGAAGTGAGCAACACCCCTTCCACCAGCAACCTGCTTTCTTTCACCTCCACCAAAGGCTGAGAAGTCAACCACCTCTGTACTTAAATTCCAAAGGAGGCTTTGGTTTCAGTGGAATGAGATTGCTGCTGGGGTCTCTGTTTTAAGAGTCACATTTTTTTTTATCTTATTCTTGTTTGAACTGTGTATTTTGGGGGGGTGTCTCTTAATAGCTTGCTCACCAGGCAGTTCCAGAGACACTAGTTGATCTCTACTAGGTCTGAGGCATCTATAATTTTTATATTATAAAGCAATTAGATAACAGATGTGAATGCAAGGAATAAGAAGGAACAGACAGAAAAAGTGCTAAATCTATTCAATTGCCTACATTTTAAAGAATTGTCTCTCTCCTTCCTTCCTTGTGGTCATTAGTATAATCATCTACTTACTGGAAAAACACTCTGGAAGTTTTGAAAGAGAGAACAAATATTATTTCAAATACTTATTAAGAACTCTCAAGTACTCTCAGTCTGATTTATTTTCTCCATTCTGAAGAAAATTCTTGTTAGAAGTTATTGCTAAACACATCTAGGGTTTTTTTTTTTTGCCTACTGCTTTTAGTTAAACTTGTTTATCAATTAGAAATCCTAAGAATTAACCTAGTATAGCCACTTGGGCATGCAGACACTAGAATTCACTTTCAGCATATGGTCAGGCGACTGCTCTAGTGGGCTGTGTTCTCCCTCCCTTGCTTCCAAAATTAGGGTGTCTGGAGAATGCGAAACAAAATTATACAAAGCACTGACCTCTGGCCTTGCTTCTGTCTCTCAGACTGTGAAGTACCCAAGAGGGAAAGTGTTGAATTTGGCCTCACTTCACATGGCATTAACTGTAATTCTTTGTGAATTGTGGTGACATCATGGTATACATTGACATCACTGCTCAGACCCCCTTCTGCTGCTGGGCATTACAGTACATAGTTTTTGTTCAAACACAAATGTCCTTTGTTAAAAAGAAAGGATAGCAGCTGGTCTTCTGCCCTGGCACAAATATGGATCTTACTGGAATGTGTGTGTCTTTTGAGTAAGTTACCAAAAAACAGCCATTCCCCTCTAAGGGTTAGAGTTCACAGATACAGTTCTAAATCATTTTTGGCAGCTTATATTCAAAGAATTCAAAAACTTCAGCTATAGACAGTGGTTTAGCAAAATCACACCTACAGGACCCAGTGTGATGGCTCAATGGCTAAAACCCTCGCCTTGTGTCCATCGGGACCCCATATGGGTGCCGGTTCCTATCCTGGTTGCCCAGCTTCCCATTCAGCTCCTTGGTTGTGGCCTGGCAAAGCAATTGACTACAGCTCAAAGCCTTGGGACCCTGCATCTGTGTGGGAGACCCGGAAGAAGCTCCTGGCTCCTGGCTTCAGATTGGCTCAGCTCTGGCAATTGAGGCCCCTTGGGAAGTGACCAGCGGATGGAAGATCTTTCTCCCCGTCTCTCCTTCTCTCCTTAGGTGCTTTTCTAATAAGAACAAACAAATTGTTAAAAAATCATACTTACAATGGAACTCTCATTTATGCATATGGATATGCTATCTGAAGTCAATATTCCAAAAGCAGTAGTGTACTAGCCGTGCTTGTGTCAAAGCTGGAGATGAGGGAGAAGAAAAGGTAAAAAGGAATGTGTCTACATCTCCAAACAATTCTCCTTCCAGTGTAATTATTCTGGAATCTCAGATCTCAAGTTAGGAGGCTATGTGCCATTCCTTGGCTCTCAAATCTGTGGTTTCTTCCCAAAACATAATTGGAAACCTGTTGGATTATACCATCAGCAGTACGCTTTCAAGCCTGTCAAAGACACCCTTAACTGATACACCATATTCAATATCCTTTCCTTTCCTAGGTTTTCTGCTGCCATTTTTGTTTGTCCATATTGGCTTCCTTTTAGAATTAGTGGAGAAAGCTGATCAGAAACAGAATTTATGAAAAACAGCCTCTGAAATAACTGTATTTCAATCCTAAAGGGCTCAAATGCATGCACTTGACAGCAAATTTTCTTACCAGTTTGATCAACTAAAGGTTTTTAACCCAAAAATTTTCCAAGAGGAATATTAGTCATAGCACAAAATATTTGGATGGGATAATAAGCATATTTTATTGAAAAAAAATACAGCTTTTTTTCTGTCATAGAAGAAATAGAGACAGGACATGAATCTTAGAGTTCTTTGAGCCTTATAGTTATTAGAAATGTAATACCTGAAAGAAACAAGATCATAATTATATTTCAGTGTTTGATGCATTTATTCATGTCCATGGTCACTTTTTTCCCTGGAATATCTTTACTTGCACCACATATAAGAATATACATGTTGGGTAGCTCCCAACCTTCAAAAAGGCAGCATGACATAATGAGGGAAACAAATGCTCCAATCTAGATTTAATGACTTATTACGATTTGTTTGACCATATCTCATGGCATTGCATTCTCTTAAGAGTTTTAAAAGAATAACTAGATCTGCTTTATATAATTAAAAGGACTTAGTGTGATGACTTTTATAAAAAGATATGGTACATGATGTGCTATTCTTTAGAATAAAACAATTCTGACATGTATCCTGGAATTCCTTGGACCTGCATTTTCAGTTTTCTAGTCTTCTGGTTTTGATATGCAGTCCTTGTGTAAACAGAAGCCATGTGCTCAGTATATGTATGAAATGTAACTAAAGCTGAGGGATGCCTCGACAACCTGGGTACATGTGGACTAGTTGTCCTGGAACTCAAGACACATCATCAAGTTTGCGAAGGTTCAGATTCATTTCAGTATCCCTGGATCTGATGACAGCAGACACAAAATAGAAACACAATTCTGACCCTGTGTAAGAACTACATTCTTCAGAATTCAGAGTGGATGAGCTTTTTTGGAGAAACTAAAGTAGCATATAAAACAGAGGTAGGCTTGGTTGCCTCTTTAGGCAAAGACCTCTGGGATTTCAGGATTCTATAAGCAATATTAATTCTGGAATTGCTGTGGAGTAGCAAATAATTTCCTCTGCAGCCTCCTCAAATTATAAAGAAAGTTTAAGAATCTGGAAACATCCCTCCACAGTCCATTAATTCTAAGGTCATTAATACAGAATTAACTAATAACTACTTTCAAATACTTACAAGCAAGTAACAATAACTAAATGTATTTGCCAACACAAAATAGGTTTCTTAAAGTCCTTCTTTAATTCCTTTAATAAAAGGAATTCTTGGGTAAAGCAAATTTTCAGGGGTTGAGCAAGAACTTGGAAATGGTGTTCTTCCTTGGAGGTTTCACCTATGAATGTGTTGATACAACAGTTGAATTCAGTGGAAGAAAATGATTTCCCAGCAATCCAACTTGGTATAGGAACTATTAAAAATCTATTTTAGTAAGGAAGTATCTTTAAACAAAAGTCACTTAACTTTTCAAAAGGAAAAGGTATACTTCCTGAGCTTGGAAATTCTGTTTATGACTCGGAATTAGCAATCAGCCTATGAAATAGGAGTCACAAATTCCTCAGAGAAAAGTGGACTTATTGGTTTTTAATGAGTCCCAAATTTCCTGAGTCAGATGTAAGGTTAGCTGCTGAATGTGGTGACGGGAATTGGCTGGACAGAGGCTGACAGTTATCAATTTGGCCACCCTTTAGAGCATTTGGCTTGTGGGTTTAGGACAATCGGCTGCGTTTTGCTGAATCATTGCACTGTTAGGACAATGGCAAATTGAACTGTTCCTTCTTTTATTTTAGACAAAAACAAGTTCACTCAAAGGCACTGAGATAAGAAGAAATGACTACATACATTTTTCCCATTCAGAAAGATTAGGAAAATCCCACTAACCACCCACTCACATGCAAAGAAATGAATTCTATTCTTTCCTATCATGGTCCTCATTAAATCCAGCTGGAACTAAAATGTCAAATTGGACAGAATTCAACACTTAGCATACATCTAATTCAAGAGTTAAGTTAAATCATATGGCAATAGGAATGTTTAAGCTTAGAAATATTTTAAAATTTAAGTTTTACAATTATAGGTTTTTGATAAGTTTCCCCAACTGCAGACTTATCTTAATAGAATTTTTGCATATGCCACTCTTTAATTCCTTGAAATATACTTAGATGACCTGCATTTGTGTCCTGCTTTTTAAAAAAGATTTATTTTATTTGAAATGCAGAGTCACAGATAAATAGATAGAGATCTTTCACCTGCTATTTCATTCCCCAAATTGCTGCAGTGATGGAGGTGGGGCTAGGCTGAAGCCAGGAGCTAGGAGTCTTATCTGGATCTCCCACATAGGTGTGGAAACCCAAGTACTCAAACTAGCTCTGCTGCTTTTTCAAGAAGCACCAAAAGGGAGCTGAATCTGAAGTGGAACAGCTGGGACTTGAATCAGCACCCTAACGGGAAGCTGGCAGCTTTCCTCAATATGCCACAAAATCTGTCACTAGGACCTGTTTGGTTTGAGTAGGACTTGTCTCATGTTTAAACTCTGATATCTGGTGATTGGTGAATTAAGAGTAGAGATTTGATCCAATTATGATGTTGGAGAGGTGAGTCTGGTGGAAGATATTTGGTTAATAGGGCTTGTGCCCTAGAAGCGTGGCTTTTGCAGAGGCTCAGTGAGTTGAGTTCTGCCTGGCTGCTCTCTCTCTGGCCTAGTTCATAATGTGATCATTACTTCACATCCACTATGACTTACTTCCAGTGGATACCAGACCCTGGGCAGGCCTGGTCCTGAATTTCCACCTCCAAATGATAAGCTGATACAAAGATTTTCTTTCCCAAAAAGCCCCTTTAGAGTAGTTTCAAGTAATAATAAAAAAAGTGGACTAATCTTTATTGCTTCATAATTGACCATGGGAAAGGAGAAGGTATTCAGGATTTTAAATTAGAGTGGGTCATGGAACAATTATAATTTGGCTACATTATGCCATGTAATATTTCCTCTGCATGTGTTGTGTATAAAATACATAAGTTGGCCACTCTTCTCCCAGTGAGCCACACTCTGGGCTGTGAAGTGTGCATTTTTACTTTATCCATAAAATATCTTCTGCTGACCATTTGTTATTCTGCAACTTGGCCATGACCTCAAACACCTGGGCACCTTCTTGGCAAGCCAGCCAGAAATCTACCAGGACAGAGACAAACAACTGCAGACCAAATAGAAATGCATGCAGTCCATTTGATCCTACTTCTGCAACACACAGTGCTTTTTTTTTTTTAAAGACCTTTTAGGATAGAGGGGTCTTTGATAAAGACATAAAACATTAAGTATGACTTCTCCAAACTTCGAAGAACCCCAGCAGTAGAGGCCCCATGTACCTGTGAACCTCCCAAGGCCCTAAAGCTTTTGTTCTGCTGGACAAATAGAAGACGCACATTCATCTTTACCTTCAGGCCTACTTTTTCTTATTTGCTTCAAGTATTCTGCTGACTCTAACTTTCACCAGTGCTCTAATGGAAATTGCCATGATTTTTTTTTTAATTAACACATATCCATAATGAATGAGATTTTTTTTCTCCTTCCTACTATGGCTTTATTGTGAATACTCAAAAGCTCTTTACTGGGCCTTGAATGGAAACGTTACTTTCTGAATGCCTTTTCCCAGACCACAGCCTCAGGCCTAAATCTGACTAACTGTTGGTTATATTTTCACTAGACTACTATGGAACTGGGCTCAGCCCTGAGTCTGGCTCTTATTAACAAGGATCCAGGTGATTTAAGCCTCTATGATAATTATTGCTACAATTCCAGCTCATGTTTCACACTCCAGTCACTTCCAAAAGATATTGCCAAAATATCCTATCCCATGTATTGATTTGGTTCCTCCTTTTAACCAACTGAATCATATTCAAACCCTTATATTTTAGTGTCCTACCATAATCTGTTGTTCACATCACTATGGCATGTGCATCAGTCCAGATGTTCCATACTCCCATTACTTGAAGGATTCCCACAGGTTTCCTCCTCACATCTTTGGAGAGAGGCAGATATACAGGGAGATCTAGAATCCCTACTTAGGGGTAGGCAGGTACATGCAGACCCTACAGCATCTCCATCTGCAGGCCTGTTCAGGACGAGTCACTAACACCTGGTTCCAATATTATATAATCCCATTATCAGGCTCTTACCAAAAGTCAACCAAGCACTTAAGTTCCATTTTGGCTTTAGGATTTCTCCCCTTCAACATGTAATGTTATCCCTGGTGCCCATTGGATGGCCAGCATTCATCATGGTTAATTCGCTCTTAACATGACATCCTTCCACACCAGATGCATCCAAACAGCTTCCTCATGTGATACACCAGATCTCTACATCACAATTTGGGATCACTACACATAACGTTTCAAAAACATTAAAAATAAAGAAATACTACACTGGGGAAAAGGTTTCCAATATGTAAACTTTAGGAAAGCAAACTCTAGCATGATAGTTTTAGAGTCCTTAACCAAATGGTGCTCTCTAGAACATTTTTTTGTTGAGAATTCAGCTGAACATTACTTTTCCTAATCCATGTGTCAAGAGCAAACTGTGTGTGGATGGCTCATTGGTGGCTTTCTTCTTCCCTGATCCAAGAATTTTGCTTGGATCAGCAAAATGTGGTCCTTCCACTTGAAATTCACAAAGCTTTTTGCTTGGTGGCTGGGCAGCAGAGGTAGAAAATAAACCTGTCAGAGTCATTCTGAGGAGTAGGAAATACCAGGGAACAGACTATGGCAATGGGCAATTCTCATCTATAAAACCTGATTTCAAGACACATTAACAAATAAACAGTAGAGAAGAATGGATTGTAATGTTTATGAAGCACCTGCTAGGGGTCAGATATTATTAGCTGTTTGATCGAGTTCATGAAGCCTCTATGACAAAATCTTGACTATAGAGACAACAAAACCAAAGCAAATTTCTCTGTCATCTACCTAGAAAATGGCAGAATTGAGATTTCAGCCTCATTCTCATATGCCATTCCTATTACTCTAGATCATTGATGTATCACAGGACTTTCAAGAAGAGCCATGTACGATGAGACATCAAAAAGCTTGTGGAAAATCAGGTTAAAAGATGAGTTTAATAAAATGGAAAAAACCCTGAAATTCATTCATAGATTTTTTTTCTCTTTTGATTCTGCTAATACACATTTGTGTCAACTGTTTGAAGAGCCTTTTATGCTTGGATCTTAAAATTACATAAAATCAAGTTAAACTTACTTTTTAATTCCATTTTCCAGAAGAATCCTCATACAATCCAAACAGCTCAAGTAGTCTTGCCTGCATTAATAGCTACACATATGAGAACAGATGTTAAAAGAAATGTTTTTGAGGGCGTATTTGTAACATTGTTTAAAAATCTAGCCTTCCATTAACATCTTGATTCTGTTTACTCGAGCTGATTTTTGACACCAAGCGAAAGCACTCAAGAAAGACACTTCCAAAAGACAACTCCTTGGGAGACAAAAAGATCCCAAAGCTTTTTCTCATCATATGAAAACAACTTCCCTGCATAATTGTTTTCACTTTTGCTGAGCCTGACTTCAGCATTGCGTTGCTCATTACCTTCAGCAGAGGGGAAAACATCTCCAGTAGCAGTTGGCATGACTAAGACTGAGGAAGAAGGGAGGGGCGAGGGAGTGGAAACTAACTGAATTTAGCCCAAACACAGCTCACATCTGGGCAGCCTAACCCTGCAGAGACCTCACCAAACCTTGCCAAAAGCCAGTGATCATGACCCTACAGTGAACTTTTGATTTATACCATGCAGTGTCAGAAAGAAGAAAACCCACTGTGACACAGTGAATCCCAGAGAATGCTCGTTTGAACACTTGGTTCACACAAACAAAATCTACCTCTACTTCTGCTGCTTTGTGTGGGTTAAGTCCAAGACGTGAGGCAAGGAGAGCGTGTTTCAGTATCAAAATCACCTTCATGCTCAAGTCTAACTCCTTTGAATCCAAAGTAAAATACAAACAATTGGAAAGCATGCAAACAGTGTATTTTCACATTATGTTCTATTTGGTAACTTCACAAAAGCAGGAAAATTGGTAGTTTTAGTTCCAAAAGCATTTGAGATTGCAGTTGCAAGAGTGATGCAAGCACCAAACAAGAACCCTCTGGGAGTTATGTAAGAAACTCCTGCCCCACATATGCTCTTTAAGGACTGACTCAAGCTCCATGCCTGAACCTAAAACATCTGTCTTATTTTTGTTCTTGCTTTTCTGACTGCAGAATCCATGACAGAACATAAACACGCTATAGCTATAAAATGTGTGAAATAGTGTCAAGGTTGTATGTGGATTAAAACTGGCCTGATAGTACTGCAAATGATATCTTCTTCTGCAGAAGTATTAAAACTTGTTTTAATTAGTTTTTTAGAGATTTATTTATTTTTATTTGAAAGGAAAATCAATAGAGAGAAGGAGAGAAGTAGGAGAGAGACCCTGCATCTGCTGGTTCACAGCTGATTTCTCAACTACAGCTTGAGCCTCGCAGTCTAAATAGATATCAAGAAAGCCTCCATTTTGTAACTAGTCATTTAAATTGCAGATGTGGATTCAGCTTGCTCAATGTGCACTTGCAATCATAAATCATCATCTGCATTGATGAGCAGGCTGCCGCTCTCTGCAACACCTCATTGGTATGCAAAGATGCACAGTTACACTTTTACTTCTTTTCTACCGACACATGGCTAGGTTTTGAGCTTGGGAGCAGCAGAGTGAAAAAAAATATGTGGAGGCATTCAGGGGAGAGGAATTGCAGCAGGAATACTTATGTCCTATACAGGCAAAAATTTCATCATCATGATCTCCATCCCAATGAGCAAACCCTTAGGCCAACACCCAGTTAAGTCAATGGTATTGTGTTAGTTGTGGAAGGATGAAAAACTTCAAAGTCACAGCTGTGCTTGAGTTAACTTCACAAGCCAGTGGCATGCATGCGAGAGGAGAGATATTGTTGGTAGGAACATGAAACAGTGCAGTCACTGTGAAGATTATTATGGCACATCAGCGAAAAATTGAACAGACTTGCCATATAATCCAGCAATTCTCCCTCTGTGTGTATACCTAAGAAGCACTGAAAGCAAGGAATAAAATAGATGCTTGTATGCTCATGTTCATAGAAGTATGAGTCACAATACTCCCCAAATGGAAGCAACTTTGATGTCCACAGATGGATAAATGGACCTAAAACATTATTCATTTATGAAAAATGAGGGCAATAGCCTAGTGGCTAAAATCCTCGCCCTGCATGTGCTGGGATCCCATATGGGGGCCATTTCTAATCCCAGCAGCCCCACTTATCATCCATCTCTTTGCTTGTGGCCTGAGAAGGCAGTGGAGGATTTCTCAAGTCCTTGGACCCCTATGCCCACATGGCAGACCTGGAGGAAGTTCCTGGCTTCAGATGAGCTAAGTTCTGGTTGTATGGCCATTTGGGAGTAAGCCAGCAGATGGAAAATCTCTGTCTCTTATATTTTCTGTGTAACTCTGCCTTCCAAATGGGAATAAATAGATCTTTAAAAATTGGAATTGTGATGTATGCTACGATTTTGGATGAACCTTGATGATATTATGCTAAGTAAAATAAATCAGACACAAAAGAACAGGTATTATATGATTCCATTTATATGTCATGCCCAGGGTAGTCAAATTCAAAGTCATGTAAAGCAGAATGGTGGTTATGAGGGCCTTGCCAGGAGCTAGATTTAATGGGCATGGAGTTTCAGCTTAAGAAGATAAAGAAGTTTTAGAGATGGATGATTATTATAGTTGCATGAAAATGTGAACTTAATTAATGCCACAGCATTGCACACTCAAAATTGTTTCAAATGGTATACATTATGTATGCTTTATTACAATATAAAGAATAAGAGTAAGAGTTACAAAAGCAAGAGATATACAATAAATGATGCAAAGAATATAAAAACAGAACTGCATGATTCTCATAGAAGTAAAATACTGAGGGGCTATGTATTGATAATTTTATCAATAGCAGCTAGTCTCATGGTCTCTTTGTATTTAGACACAAAATTCCTTATGTTTGCACTCACTATGTTTCTAGCAAGATTTGTATGGAACCAACCAAACAGCATTGTATTAAGTAATACATAGAACAGATCATAGCACAACAAAGCATAGTATAGCATATTATGTAGCTTTAGAGGCCAACAGTCCAGAACATGAACACAAGTTCTATTACTTATTAGTATGGTTTTGTACACATAATTTCATCTCTCCATGCATTAGCTTTTTCTTGTATAAAACCACACCTCCAAAAGTTTTTATGAGTATTCGCTGCCAAGAATGCATAATCTTTAGAGTTTAAGAGTCGGAAAAGTTATAACTACTATTAATTATAACAATCATAATGGCTATTACAATAATGGGAATTGAAGAAAGGTCAGGGAAAAAAGAACACCACATGTGTCTTTAAAAATTTGTTCTCTGATATTCTTCAAGTGTCAAAAATTGATCTCATCTTCTATAAAAGTATTTATAGCCACAACTTGACTGACTTATTTTCTCTTCTCACAAAGTGTTCACAGATCTAACACAAATAAGGAAAACAAGACTCTTCAGGATATAGGACTCAGCAATTCAGACAAAATGCACCATCACAAACCCATTGCTTGTGTCTCAGTTATTCTAGTACTGCCACTTCTCAATGTCTGACCTACTTATCTCCATGCGTCATATAGCTCTTTATGAGAAAAAAAAATACTCAGGAGATTGGAGATAACAACAGATTATCCCTAGGAACATAGTTCTTGATCAGTATGGACATTTGGAAATTGCACGTACCTGACACATTGGCGTGAAAGTTTAAAAGGACTACACATACTAGACTGGGGGTATAGATGGGCCTGATTTCTCATCAGCCTAGAAAGGTTGATGGAGGAGGCGAGATATGAGCTGAAAATTAAAAGAATGGCAGCAATACTTTGGAACAAAAAAGGCAAGCTGCCAAGTTCCCTTTTGCTCCATCCCTGTGCCAAATCAGAACCAGACAAGAAGCCAGGTCTGGGTACTGATTCCAGTGCTGGTACTATGCTAGTCACATTTCTCTATGCTACACACCAGCAACTTCCTTTGTACAGCTCAATGCAACTCTTGCTGGAATCCATTAAGAAGCTTTTTGAACCCTGGTGAACTTTTGGCTGAAGAAGAGAGGAAACTCATGTTTGCAGCAGAAGGTTCATCTTGTCCTAGTACAAAAAGATTTTAACATGTACGAAGGCGGAGGTTTTCCATGGTTTGTCTATCAATGTTAACTTTTGAACATTTCCAGCCTATCACAGCCACTCACGAAAGCACCAAAGATGTAGCAAAGGAACAACTGAGATTTAATTATTCTCTCATGGGCAGCAGCAGTGTCGAAGTAACATCGATGTACAAACCAGGAAGACATTGTTTAGGCATAAGCCCATATTGCACTCCCATTACAATTACTAATAATCTCAAAAATGGAGAACTTCACTGTGATTTGCAAAACCACTCTTTTCTGCATTTTCTTATTGCAGAAAATGATATGGGATGTTTATGAGACTCGAACCAAGTAAAGTTCAGTTTTTTTAAAGTTTAATAATCTTCTAAAAATAGTTTCATCATATTAAAAGTTATTAACTCACATAAATATTCTATATCTATGAGCCTTTTTATCTATTCACATATATATACATACCTATATATGTATACATGTATATATGCAGAAGTCACATCCATCCAATAACATTAACTTTTTTATACCAAAGCTCTATCTTATAAATAAGAACAAAAGAAAAGTTTTTAAAAATTCAGTTTTGGTACTTTTCTCATACGCATGTAGAACATGCCTCTTTCTGGTTGTAACTATGGTACTTGGTTCATCTTCTGATCATGGCTAATCAATTCAATGACAGACAGTTTAATTGGACCAGATTATTTTTCCTTGGAATCTGAAAATTAACTGAAGCTAGGGGAGACAGAATAGGTCTACGTACATTTGTATCCAGCATGTCAAAATCGTCCTATTACCCGAGCTTACTAAGGCTAGGCTCTTAAGCTTTCTGCTTGATTTTAGCTGATCAGATCAACAAATATTTTTCTAAAAGGAAAGTTGACAGTTCTGTACTGATCTGTAACCACCCAATAATTTATCATTTCCAGTAGAATATATCATAACCAAATGAATTCTAAAACATAGCCTCCATATTATGCTAGGAGGAGCATTTATTTTCCTATTCTGTAGTCAAATTTACGGAAGGAAACTGTTTAGAAATTTATTCCAGGCACTTCTAAAAGGACGGGAAAAAGTCAAAAGGGAAAATTTAAGATTTTGAGAAATCAGAAAAAAGGGAAACCCAAGTGAAGGAGAATAATGGAAAAGAAAATCAATGGCACATCTACACCTGGATATTCTGGATTTGAGAAGCAGACTTTAAAGCCATGACCAGATTGGGATTAAATGTGAAAAGAAAAATACCATAAGCAAGATACACAATTCCAAGACTAAACAAATGAGTTTCTTTTTCTTTTTGGAGTAACCATGTGTACAACTCATGATTTTATCTATTTATATATTAAGATCTTAAAACTATGAGTAGTTGCTCTCCATCTCCTATATCAAGGTTCTTTCTGGATTCAAATGATCCCAACAAATTTTCAAAAGAGTTCTCTCTACCTATGAGAATGGCTTCAGGCACCAGGGTCTTACCGCAATGTCTTAGCTGGAGAAGAAAATCTGAGTAGGAGACGTGCCAGTGGTAACTAACCATCTCCTTTCTCCTATTGCTGAGAACACTGGAAAGCCAGTGACCAATAAGGACTCCATTCTCGCACTGACTTCCATAATTTTGTAGACCTAAAATACAGGGTGGACGATCTGCTGTCATCCTGAGAAATGGTATGTTAAGATTTTAAAAAAAATAAGCTGAGTTCAAACCTTAATTGAGATACTTTTGAGACATGATCCTTAGCAGCATAATCAACAGCTTGGACTATAAATGGGCTTCCTCTGAGGTTTAAATGGTATAAAGTACTCAATATGGTGCATGGCAGGTTTATTCAATGCACAAAGAGTATCCATTTTATTACTGTTTATCATCACTATCACGCTGATGGATGACCGTTCTTTTCTCTTCCCTTTAAAAATACTTAGTGTACATAACCTTTGGGCAAGCATCAAAAACACAGATATCTAGGAATGCCAGTTGTAGGTACCATCCCAAGGTATCAAGTAGCAGCACTGTTGGCTGGGTTAGATGCAGACCAAAATTCACAGATGTATTAGTTTTAATGGCATGTTTTGTATCTGGGTTTTGCTGGGTCTATTGCATGTAAATGTACACACACGTGTGTGTACCCAATGTGGACGGCAGAAACCTAAACACTTGAGCTATCATTGATGCCCAGGTTACAAGGTCCACATTAGTAGGAAGCTGGAGTCACAAACCAATGTTGAGAATCAAACCCAGGAATATTGATGTCAGATACAGACACCTTAATTGGTGTCTTAACTGGTAGGTCAAATGCTTGCCCTGGAAACAGCTTGTTTATGGATATATGTATGTATGTATGTATTTAACTTATTTGCAAGACAAATACCTCTCCCAAACACACACACACACAAAGAGATGGGAAGAGGGAGAGAGATATTTTTTGCACACCTATCCACACCCAAAATACCAACATAATACCAACAATAGCATTGATTAGGTCAGGTTGAA
Source organism: Ochotona princeps (assembly GCF_030435755.1). Lineage (NCBI taxonomy): Eukaryota > Metazoa > Chordata > Mammalia > Lagomorpha > Ochotonidae > Ochotona > Ochotona princeps. The sequence continues at coordinate 44,121,240 of NC_080845.1, forward strand.
AGCAAAAGCCAGATCTCCCATGTTGATGGCAGGGACCCAAGGACAAGAACCATTCCCTGCTACCAGCTTACTGGTTGTTTTCATTCAAGCACCCTTTGGTTTTTGCTCAAGTACCCTTTGTTTTTTTAAATGATGTCCCTAAAATGCAAGAGTAGCAATGCTGTCAATTTTATTACTGAAAGTTGCTATAACCATTCAATTTTAATACTATTATTATTATTCACCTCTTGCTGTGTTGCATTTATAAATTAAACTACATGAGGTATTTATAGGTAGGAACAAATAGTGTATATGGGATTCAGTACTACCTGTGTTTGCAGGCATCCACTGAGGTTCTTAAAACACAGTCCCACTGGTTGAGGGGCTGCTACTCTCCTGGGAAAAGAGGCTAACTAGCCTTACGAAACTGTTTGCATGCACAGCACTAAGAGAACATGTTTTAAATACCCTGTTTTTGTAGAAGCCTATTTCTTAAACTGCCACCTGTCAGTGCTTGACACACATGCTTCCCTAAGGCACACCTCCAGATAGACAAAGACCTGCTGGCAGAGCTCCATTCACTTCCCGTCAGAGCCTGTCTCTGTCTCCCTGGGTTGTCATATTGTATCCTCTATCAAGCAAACTACATTATTGTCATCTCTAGTCAAACAACAACAACAAAACAAAAATCTTGTTCCACCTTTAATGCAAGCACCATAACAATCAAGGGGGAGGAAAAACTGCACAGACATGGTGCCATGTCTCTCCTAAAACACTGTTATGTGTATGAAGGAATCAACATAGATACTGAAGTTTCTGTTTTAAGAACTGAAGAAAAGGAAGTCAAAATCCCCCCACACCAAGAGGACCTTGGGTGCAGCAAGGAGGATGGTAGTCAAGCACCACAGAAAAGGAGAAAGCAAAGAACTGCTCTGTCCCTGATTTAGACGTGGCCTTGACTTCATCTTACCAAGCTTCCCTCCCCACTCTATCTCTGCTCTTTGCCTGAAGTATGTTTTTCTTTCAATTACCTGTCACCTTGCTGGCCAAGTAACTAGACTTGTATTTCTCAGTTGCAGTCATAAACTCAAGTGCATCTGGAGCTAGCCAGCCACTAGTTCCTGGCCACATTGAGGTTGCCACAGCATGCAGGTGCAGTAGGTTTGCACTTGGCATTTCTGCAGGAATGGAAATGGTGAGAATTATGTTTGTTTTTAGAATGTTGCATTGCTGGCAAGGTTCTTCACTTGTATTTCATAACTATTTTTAAGTGAATGGAATGTCCCTGTGATAATTTGGCCAAAAGGGAGGAAAATTTACCCGAGGGTTGAAATTCACTAAGTAATGGTTAAAGTAGCAAAAATGATGAAATGATTTAAGTTAAAAAATAGGTTTTCATTTAAAGGTGTTAGAAATACATATACAAAAAACATCCTAAATACGGAAAAAGAAAGAGCACTGGATGTGAGACTTGGAGTCACAAGACTTGGGTTGAATATTCTCGGCTTTGTGTCTTGGTTTTGCCACTTACTCCCTGAAACACCTTGGAGAAATCACATCACTGCTGTGTTGTTCAATGTTTCTTCCCCTTAAGGAAGAAGAAATGGGGCTATTTCCAAAGGTTCCTTTCAAAGCCACTGCTCTGAGATGAGCTCTGCATAGGTTCAAATATCCCACAAGAGCTCTGAATTTGTCTTGGCCTCTTTGTTCAGTGAACCAGCCAGGTTATTTCTTTTCCTGCTACCTAGATTTTTCAGATTTTTGAGTTTTTTCCTTGGATCTCACGGATACCACAGCAAAGCAGCTTATTTATTTGTGATTTGGACTCCTCAAGGCAGTGTCATCAGAGAGGCAAGGGAAAGGACAGATGGGGTTTGTTAAACTGATTTTAAGTGGTTGGTGGATTTTCCTGATTCTGGCCAACACTCCTTGTTAGCATTGCTCCAGGAAAGTCTTTGGCAATCATGGATGTGCTAAAATGAGTAAATTATATTCATGGCTCAAAACCTGGAATGTACCTGATGCTTTAAATTATTTTTATTAGGGATTTTGACAATTAAAGTAACTACAACATTTAAAAATAATCATCTCTTTATCTTGATATTTCCTTGGATGTATACCAATCAGGAGATTTTATATATATATATATATATATATATATATAAAATTGTTAATTGTTTCTCATGTTTGAATTTGATTTTCAACATTTTAAAGCAATTCTATGAATTGTCACCACTCAATCTTTTAAAGGCTTCTTCACTACTACTATACCTAATATACTAATATACCACCATATTTTTAATTTAACCTTTTTTTTAAATCAAGGAAAAGGTTTCAAATATCTGAAGAAACTTTCAAGTTTTCAGGAAGAACAGTATTTTACGGCCTAAAAGTTAATAACTACATCATTTGCAAGGAATTGTGCTGATTAAAATTAATATGAGTGAAGATCATCTAATTTACAGGAGTAAATACAATTTAAACCTTTCTAATACACAGTGGGGAATAAAACCACATCACACAGGGATATTGATTGATATTTACGGTCTTTGGAAACCTTGCATTTAAATTTTTTTATTTTGAATTTTATGGTACAATTCCATAGGGTCTGTGATTTCCCTACACCCTCCTCAAACCTCCCACTCCACCCACCACTGATCAATTTTCCCCATATTATTACAAAAGTACAATTCTTCAGAAGCAGTCATAAGTCCATCAGCCTGTTATTTAAGTGTGTCCTGACACTGCTGGTACAGACAATTGCAGACAGTCCAGCATCCTATTGTCAAGATATATCTAACAGTTTCATTGGGAGTCCATCTTTGAAGTAGAAATACATATTGCATCATAACTTCACATCTGGATATGACAGTCTCTATTAAGCCATTAATATCCATTCCCTTAAATGAGCAGCCATGAGACAAGGTCAACAACAGGAATGAAGCTAAAACAAAGAATTACAGCACCATGGAGTTAAACAACATGCTACCGAATAACTAGTGTATCTATGAAGAAATGAAAAAAGAAAACACAAAATCTTCTTGAATAAAATGATGCTGTTGTGTGATCTATGAGTCAGTGAAGAATCTGATAAGAGAAAATAAATTATTTGAAAGAAATGAAAATAAAAACAAAAATATCAAAACCCATGGTTGTAGCAAAAACAGTATGGAAAGGGTTACTGATCTTTACAATTTTCATGAATGTTGCCTTATATCATGGAGAACATTTTGTGTATTCAATTCCCCAGAATGATCTAATGGTTTTAGCAATGAGGGTTTGTCCAGAAAATCTGGTTGAAATACTAAGTAAACCATTTTTTTTCTTGCTGGAGGAGGTTCAGAATAGTTCTTAACCATCTTCTAACCCATGGTAAATAAGAAGTGTATGGCAGAAAACCCCAAATACTAACTTAATTTAACAAAAATACTTAAGGTCACATGAACAGGCTTCGTTCACAATTTGAAAGAAATGAGAACAAGGCCCAAGCATATTAAAAGATAAAAAGACATTTAAAATGGATAATTTATGCAATTTTTGAAGGGCTTGGTCATCAAGAGACAAAAATAGCCAACAGAGAGATTGATTGACTTGTTGAGCCATGCATGCACACAAATCATCTTGAGCAACTTAAAATAAAGAAACTAAATCTGAGTAAGGTTGTGTTCTCTGCCAACAAAGAGGTTTCAGTGCAGTTGGCTAGATGTCCATGAAACCCCAAACCAAGGAAGCCAGAGATAAACAGGTGTCAAAGGGAGGGAATGATTGTTAGTTCGACTGGCAGGCCACTGAAGGAGTCACAGCAGTCTTCAGGAAGAGGCTGACCTCAGAGCTGGACAGAGAGAACTTTTCCACCTCCTCCACATGGAATTACATGGTTACACTGTGTGCTTCCATTGCATCTTGTGCTTATACTTGCACTGCTTATTTATGTGAGCTTGTATTTTAGATCTTGGGTGTTCCTGAACTCAGTTTCTTGTTTCCTGTGGCTTAGAAAATGGGTCAGAGCTGTTCAGAACCTTCTCCACCAAGGTAACTACTGGTTTACTCATACGATCCTAGTATTAATATCTAACACTTGCTGAGTAAATGCTAAACTTCATTAAAATGGTCACACAAGTAAAATATGCAGCATGATGACTTGCACGTAAGTGCTCAATAAATACCCGTATTAATGTTAGATATTGATAACTCAATTATTTATTTTTTTAAAAGATTTATTTATTCCATTACAAAGTCAGATATACAGAGAGGAGGAGAGACAGAGAGGAAGATCTTCCGTCCGATGATTCACTCCCCAAGTGAGCTGCAATGGCTGGTGCTGTGCCAATCCAAAGCCGGGAACCAGGAACCTCTTCCGGGTCTCCCACATGGGTGCAGGGTCCCAATGCATTGGGCCATCCTCGACTGCTTTCCCAGGCCACAAGCAGGGAGCTGGATGGGAAGTGGAGCTGCCGGGATTAGAACCGGCACCCACATGGGATCCCGGTGCATTCAAGGCGAAGACTTTAGCCGCTAGGCCACGGTGCCGGGCCCGATAACTCAATTATTATAGAGAAGAAAATTAAGGTGAAATAAATTAACTTATGATCACACAGATAGTAAGTACTGAGGCAAGATTTCAAACTTACATTGCCAAACTGAGTCCAAAATCAGGCCCATACTGTACGCTGCTATTTTGTGTTTGAATCTCATTACCATAAGACCACACACTTGTTGGGTACAGGATATCATTCAACTTATTTTCACATCTTCCTTGAACTGAATTCAGGTACACATGTCAACTTAGTATAAAAACTGATTGAACTGAGAGAACCAAGATGGTGAAATAGGGTAAGGACACATTTAAACAGATTTAGAAACATTAGCTAGGATGAAGCAGAGAGGGCACATTCCAGATAATAAGAGAAGATTAAATGACAGAAGTGTACCTGGACACTGACAGACACCGGAAAGCAGTGGAAATGATGGTGTGGTGCTGCAGTGACAAGATACTTTAGCAGCACTCAACAAGTCATGATCTGAGCTCCACTGGTGGTTGAAACTCCACCAGCAACCACGTGGGAAGGGGAGTTCACATGAAGAACTGCCTGTCCTGTGGGTCTCTTTGATTTGACCAGGAACAGAGTCAGAATGGCAGGTCACAGATGGGCAGTGTGGCAATAGGCTGGATTTCACAGCCCAGTCTTCCCCCTAGAGTTGAATCAGGTGCATTCTTGTACAGGGAGGCAAAGGCTATGGATAGGACTGTGCATACACTGAGCTGGAAGTGAACTCATTTCTGGCTCAGGGAAATACAACAAGGTGGCAACCTACAGGTTCTACACAAGATAGGTCTGGGTAGATCAAGAACTCTAGTAGTGGCATATCATGTTCCATTTTGTACTACGTGGCAGGTACAGCTGTGAGCTGCGCATGTGCCAAACTGGGAGTGAACTCACTGAGCTCAGTGCATTGCACTGGTCCCACAGGGAAAATAATACCAGCTTTGGCATTGTACAGGTCAAAATAGGCTTGTGTTGCCCTCAGACCTAATAGGCAGCAGATTCCAACAAGATCAGCACCACCAACAACCAAGCTATATAGGACACCTTGTGTCTCCCTGATTGTGGGACCTGCTCTAACAGGAAGTGGGAGAAAGGCTTTACAGATAACGTTGCAGCCTCAGCCTGGAATCACAGGAGGTGGAGACTGGCGAGTCAGGATCTGAGGCTATAGATACCATGGTAGAAACCTAACATAAGAAGGTGAAATAACTTAGAAGCTTGCCCTAAGAGAAGAATCTGCTAAGCAGAAACACAATGACCAAGAGCAAAAGAACAGACATAGGCACAATGAATATTACTGAAGAATCCCCTGCAAAGGAGAAAAACCCTTTGCCAACCTGAGAGTTAACTGAGGAATATATTGAGAAAATAGGGATACAGAATTCAAAACACTTGTTATAAAGATTTGTAATAACAATGAGAAGCACATGCAGGAATTTAAGCAATATGTCACACAGGAAATAGCAACACTGAAACAAAATCAAGCTGAATTATTGGAAATGAAGGATGCAATAGAGCAAATTAAAAATTCATTGGAAAGTCTCAATAATAGAGTGAATGAGGCAGAAGAAAGAATCTCAGAATTGGGAATTATTTCTTGTCACAATGGAAAACAAATTAACAAGTTGGAAGCACAGTTGGGACAAGCTAAAAAAGTATTCAAGAACTGCAAGACACTATTAAAAGGCCAAATGTAAGAGCTATGGCAGTCCCAGAAGGTGCAGAAAGAGAAGCTGGATTTAAAAGTATATTTAGTGAAATAATAAATGAAAACTTCCCTAATCTGGAGAATGAATTGGGATATAACACCCAGAGGGGCATGGAACTCCCAACATGGTTGACCAAAAGTGATCTTCACCATGACACATGATAACCAAGCTCTCTGCAATTGAGCATAAGGAAAATATCCTTAAATGTGCTCATGAAAACTATTAATTGAACTATAGAAAAATGGTAATTAAATTCACAGCTGACCTCTCACTGGAACTCTACAGGCCAGAGGGAATGGAGCAACATATTCCAGATTCTAAAAGCAAAAAGTTGTTGGACCAGAATACAGTACCAAGCAAAACTTTCCTTTTTCTTTGAAAATGAAATAAAACTCTTCCACAGTCAGGAAAATTTAAAAGAATACACCTCTTCCAAGCATTCCGTACAAATGATATTTAATGATGTTCTCTTAACAGAGAAAAGGAATAGCACCCACCAAAACCAAAGGCAAATGCAAAGAATATCCCAGTACAATAATAACAGAAGACTAAATCAAGGAACAACCCATTGCTAAAATGACAGAACCAAATTACCACCTATTTGTATTAACCCTGAATGTAAATGCCTTGAAATCATCAATCAAATGGCATAGATTGGTAGTCTGAATTAAAAAATCACAAAACCCACCTACTTTTTACCTATAGGAGATACGTCTCACTAACAAAGATTAGCGGAAACTATATTTCTATTTTGATGGTTTTTTATTTTCATTTCTTCCAAATACTTTAGTTAAATTCTTCACTGACTCATAGATCACATAGTAGCATCATTTTCTTCAAGAAGGTTTTTGATTTTCATTTCTTCAGCAACACATTAGTTGTCCAGTAGCATGTTATTTAACTTCATGGCATTGTAAATTTCTTTTTGTTTCTTCCTGTTGTTGATTTTGTTTTGTGACTTTTCATTTAAGGGCATGTATAATAACTACGTAATGGAGACTATCTTATTTCAGTGGCATGTTGTTTCACTTTGTGACATTATACATTTCTATTTTCCTTCCTACTGTTAATTTTGTTTTGTGGCTCTTCATTTAAGGGCATGTACAGTGACTGTCTGGTGGAGGCTGTCATGTCCAAATGTGAGAATACGATATACTGTGCATCTCTACTTCTGGATCAAGAATGGACTCCCAGTGAAACTGTTGGATGTGTCTTGACAATGGGATGCTAAACTCTCTGCCATTGTCCATACCTGCAATGATATAATTATAACTGTTTATGAGGAATTATACTGTTGTAATGATATGAGAGAACTCAGTGTGTGTGTGTGTGTGTGTGTGTGTGTGTGTGTGTGTGCGTGCGCGCGCGTGCGGGGGGGGGATCTTGGGAAAGTGGTAGGGGAAATTCTAGGACCTATGGAACTGTATCACAAAATTATAATAATAAAAAATGAAAAAACCTGATTGAACCAGGGCCAGCATTGCGGCATAGCAGTTTAAGCTGCTGTGCATATGAGCACAGATTCATCTTCTGTCTTCCAACTTAGAGCCATAATAAATAGGAGGGGATACCCTGCTAGATTAATGGATCAGTCTTATTAACTCTACCAAGGCATGAGATCAAGTCACTTTCACAATGATCACAATGTGTAGCTATAGTCCACAGATATGACTTTTATTACATTTTGAAGAGTCCTTATTGATGTAATTAACATAATCATAAAATTCATGGATTTAATGAAGTATATAATTGAATGATTTTAGTATTTTCAGAGGGATTTGAAACTATCACCAAAAACTACATAGAGGGCCTGGTGTGATTGCTTAGTGGTTAAATCCTTGCCTTTCACACCACCAGCATCCCTTAATGGCACCAGTTCATATCCCAACTGTTTCACTTCCAACCCATCTCCCTGTTTTTGGCCTGGGAAAGCAGTGGAGAATGACCCAAAGCCTTGGGAAATGTGTGTCTGCATGGGAGACCCAAAAGAAGCTCCTGGTTCCAGGATTTGGATCAGGTCAGTTCCAGCCATTGAGGCTGCTTGGGGGGTAAACCAGCAGATAGAAGAGATTGTGTCTCCTTTCTGTAGATCTGCCTTTTCAATAAAAGTAAATAAATATTAAAAAACCTGAATAGAACTTTCAAATCACAGTCAAATGAAATCCTGATCCGTTAGCAGTTTGGTAACTCTCCAAGTCCCAGCTCTTACTAGTCATTTCCTTTTTGTGTCCAAAGATTCACATTTTCTACTCATTTCTTGTAAAACGAATTGCAGGACACATGGCTGCTAAGCTACAAGTGAATCATAAGGCAATTAATAATGTAAACAGACCTATAACAAGGACTGAGATTGAATCAGAAATTAAATCCCTCCCAAATAATAAAAGCACGGGACAATATGGCTTCACTGCAGAATTCTACCAAATGTTTCAAGAACAACTTACCCCATTCCTCCACAAGCTATTCCAACAATGGAAGGAGAGGAAATCCTTTCAAACTTTTTATATGAAGCCAATATTACCTTAATATCAAAGACAGATAGAGATGCAACAGAAAAAGAGAACTACAGGGATCATATAACATTCACAAATCAATAAATTGAAGAATAAAAACCACACGATCATCTGAATAGATGCAGAGAAGGCATTTGACAAAACCCCAAACCTCTGGAAGGTCTTCAATTTTCCTTTATATTTCTTTAGCAACATATGGTCATTCAATAGCACATTATTTAACTTCATGTTGTAAATTTCCTAATTTTTTCTCTGTTGTTAACTTTGTTTTATGGCTTTTCATTTAAGGGATATAGAATTAACTGTGTGGTAGAGATTTTCATATACAGATGTTAAGATATAATGCAGTGTGCATCTCTACTTCCAAATCAAACTCCCAATAAAACTGTTGAATGTATCTTGACAATAGGATCCTGGACTCTCTGCCACTGTTTATGCCTAGTAGGTCAGGATACACTAAAATAGCAGAATGATAGAGTTATGACTGATTGTGAAGGACTATGCTATTTTAAGGACATGGGGAAAATCAGTCTGGGTGAGAGCTTTTGGAGAGGGAAAACAAAATCTCAGAGCTTATGAAACTGTATCATGGAATAACAAACAAATAAATAAAATTTTAAAAGGTGAATAAAATAAAATAGGGGCAGAAAGGGGAAAATATAAGTTATATTTGGGTTTGAGTTCTAATTCCTCAGTTATGGATTTATTATTAGGGCAGATTGTTCAATGTTACAATATCACAGCATTCTCATTTGTAAATTAATATTTTGAGGAAAATATAATGCTTATATGGTGGTTATGAAACTTAACTTAGTTGAGCTATAAAGCTTCCTTGATCCATGAAAATTACTATATAAATGTATCAACTACTAAATTTATTATTGACATTATTTTTAATAATTTGGCTTAAAGCACAGAATGATGGACTTTTGGATTTTTTTGAAGGACTATACTATTATTATTGAGGAAAATACTGGAGGGGGTGAGGCTGAGGGAGGATGGAAGGAAAAATCCCTGAACCTAAGGAACTGTATCATGAAAAATAAAAATATTTTAAAATTTTGAATATAATACATAAATTTTAAAAATTATTTGACTATTAATGAAAATTAAAATCCTAGTCTTTATGTGGTGTACAGCTGAACTATTTCAAACAAAGTTAACAGTGAAGCCAAACCTATGTTTTAGAAAGAATATCCTCTTTGCAGTGAGGGAATTTACAGTATAGTTACTATATGTGCTCTGATACACCCTTGTTCTATTCCTCCTCAGTGCATAGATTTAGGGAGGCAGGAAATGCACCTTTTTTTACCCACTCATTTATGTGTTGGTACTTGATACAGTCCTTGGCAGACATTTGTGAAATTAAAACAAAAGAGCAAATTATTGAATTTTCATAATGCTGTAAGTACATCATCCCTAAAGGAAGATATTTTATTCAACTTTAAAAAATATTCAGTTTATTTTTATTGTAAAGGCAGATTTAAAGAATAAAGGAGAGACAGAGAAATCTTCCACCTGCTGATTCACTCCCTAGAGGGCACCAATGATTGGAGCTGAGCCAATTCGAAGCCAGAATCCTCCTCCGGGTCACCTACACGGTACAGAGACCCAAGGACTTGAGCCATCCTCCCCTGCTTTCCCAGGCCACAAGCAGGAAGTTGAATGGTTAGCAGAGCAGCTGCATAGGAACTGGTGTCTTGCGGGATGCCAGCACTGGCAGACAGAGGATTCATCAATTCAGCCATCATGCGGGCCCTTCAACTTTATATCCTTACTACACAGCATATGGCAGATTGCCAAAGGACCAACTGAACAAGGGTACACACTAAGTATTTTAAGTCACACTATGCTTCCACGTGGAATTAGATCACACAATCCGAAACAAAAAAGTGTCCAACTCCTTGTTTCTGACATCACCGTCTCTGGAATAACTGTTGGTCATTTGATACTAGTGACTTAGGTCACAGAGATGGAGAAATAATCATTCCATTCAATTCACTTCAAACTACTCACCACAGGAATTATTAAAATGAAAAGAACTTCTCTGTTAAAAGTATGGTTCACTTTAATGTTACCAGAAAAAAGTATACACATCAAAATCCTTCTAAGACTACATTTAATGCTTATTTCTTTACTGTCTTATTCATTTAAAACAATATTATATAAGGCATTACTTGAAAGAACTCTCCCTCTTCTTTTTGAATTTATTTTCTGAAATAGCAGCATGAAACATTATAAATATTCAAATTCATGGGGATAGGTACAGTGTATAATCAGAACTTTTCTTTAGATATATATTTATATATATGCACATTAATGAATTTACTTAATTAGGAAACAAAGTACTTTTCTTTTGCTTTCAAAAATAACCTCAAGATTTTTTAACAGCAGAATATATTCTATCTGTAATTTATGCTACTCTATATATTTAAAACAGAAACAGACTTGGTGCTTTACAACAAATACAAAGGAGTAATTTGGATAATGGAAATAAATGAATAAGAGCAGAACTAACAGAGCTGATCCTATTTGTGATGGCTCATTAACTCTGTACAGGATGTAATTAACTGCCCTGGATCAGGAGTTGAAAATGGTATAAGGTGGAGCTATTACCAAAATATGGCTGCAATAGGAATATAGGAATATAATAGAATATAACAGAATGTCTATTCATTCATTGGGAAGTCAAAATCTTTTATTTGGGGCATGGTGTAATTAGTTGAATCTTGCATTCAGAACTATCACAAGGAAGAATACTTGGATATTACTAAGACTAATAGCTAGTAGTTATCAATGTCACAGTAAGCATTATGAATGTAATTGGTGACTTAATCTTCACAGAGATTCTATCATATTATTACAATTGCTAGTCTGATTTTTCAGATGAGGAAAGTGCTGCTTAGAAATTCATTTAAAGTCACACACTAGAGTGGTGAAGCTTTGATTTCTTCCTAAGCAGCACGATTGCTGAGCTCCGTCCTTACTGCAAACTCTGACAAGTGTGCTTATCTCTGACTTCATCTGATTTAGGATAATGGTCTGACATCTAGATAGAGAATGATACCAACATAGAACAACCCCTGGGGACAACTGCCAGGTTCCAGGAAGGAGATGTGAAGAGGTATAACCAGTCAACCTACTGTTTTTGCAGCATTAATGTCAGAGTTAAAGCTGGATAATATTTGGCCTCTGGAGCATATTCTGACAAATAACATCAGGAGCAGTAAAAAAAATAAAAATGCTGGTAAACATTGGCACTCCTAGAATTCTAGTTTGTCACAACTAGTTTTGAGATCCTGGGAAGTTAGCACAACTGAATACAGTGATATATTTCAGGCCTCAAAGGCATTGCTTTCCAAACATTGGTCTTTGAAGTACTGTTAATGACACTTCCTAAACTCGGGAGAGGAAAAAATGCTTACCATAGTAATTTTCGGGTCCGGCGGCGTGGCCTAGCGGCTAAAGTCATTGCCTTGAATGCCCTGGGATCCCATATGGGCGCCAGTCCTCATCCTGGCAGCTCCACTTCCCATCCAGCTCCCTGCTTGTGGCCTGAGAAAGCAGTCGAGGATGGCCCAAAGCTTTGGGACCCTGCACCTGACGGAAGATCTTCCTCTCTGTCTTTCCTCCTCTCTGTGTATCTGACTTTGTAATAAAATAAATAAATCTTAAAAAAAAGATAGTAACTTTCTCATAATAAAAACTATGTAGGCAAACTACTGAATTTAAAGAACTTTTATTCCAAAATTAGTTTCTTTTTAAAATAAATTTCATTTTTTAATAATGATTACATGGTTGATCAGGGTGGGAAGATGAAGCATTTTGATTATGAAATGATGATGATGAAAGGATAAGGTGTAAGATCTCTGTTTTTGAAAGTCTTTACTCAACTGGGAAGTTAACTTATTCTGTAAATCACTTAATTTTTTACTATTAATTTGAAAAGCAAAGATTCGGACATACATACAGACAGACAGATTGACAGTCTTGGAGAGTTTTCTTCTACTGGTTCACTCCCCAGATACTGGCAACAGTCAGAGTTGGGCTACCCTGAAGTCAGGACCTGGACCATCTGGATCTCTCTTACAGGTGGCAAGAACTCCAGTAACCAACCAAATGATGATTTGCTGCCTCCCAGGACAGGCATTACCAGAAAAGGAAAATTGGAAGCAGAGTTGGGGTTTTTGTTTTTTATTACAAAGTCAGATATACAGAGAGGAGGAGAGACAGAGAGGAAGACAGAGTTGGGGTTTGAACCTAGGCACTGTGAGATGCAGGCATCCCAAGGAGTGACTTGACTGCTGACCCAAATGCCCACTTATTATTCTGTAAACTGCTTTGAAATGTTATAGCATTAAAGAATATCATATAAGAAACCACTACTTTAATATATTTTCCATTTCTGTATTTTCTGAATTATAGCACTTATAGTTTGCTAATCATTTTTAGGTGAATTATCAGGTGAGGTATTCCCATTTTCCTCTGACTGAAATGTAGAGAACCAGGAAAATCATACACAGAGTTTGTTAAACAACCAAATTCCAAGTAATCTATAAGTGACTCATTTGTTTGGCTACAAACAGAATCCTAAGGTAAGTTTCTTTTCCTTCCTACCCTCCTTCCCTCTCTCTCTCTCACTCTTTCTCTCCTTCCTTCCTTTTCTCTTTATCTCTCTTCCTGTCCCTTTTTCTTTTCTCTTCTTTCTCTTTCTTTCTCAGAATCCTAAAATGAGTTTCTTTTCCTTCCTTCCCTCCCTCCCTCTCTTCCTTCCTTCCTTCCTCTCTTCCCTTTCTCTTTCTTTCTTTCTTTCATTCATTCATTCATTCATTCTTGGTTTTACACTCAGTCTCTGTTCCTGCTGGCAGTTCCCTTGCACACTCTCACATGTGGCCATAACTTTGGCTGCTCTGAGCCTCCACTTGACTGGTCTGTTCACTTCCAAAGCTTTCTGCTTTAAGCTTCTTATTGAATATTCTTTCTGAAGAAAAGTTTATGTCTTTTTGCCCATCAAAGTCCAACATGGAATCTTGTCTGCCATTGAAATTTTTGTGATTTTCTTCCAGTCTCCCTCTTTCTTTTTACTCTGTACAGTTGAGAGCTAGCCTGTTTGCCAGCCAAACTAAACTACTTGCTAGTTCTGAAATGTAGACAAAAATTTCCCCATTAGCTTTACCATATTATTTCCTCTAACAAAAAACAAAAAGAAGGAAAGGAAGAAAAAGAAAAGAAAAAAAAAGAAAAGAAAGAATAACCAGGCATAATTTCTACATGCAAATTATAATTCTTTTCAAACATGGTCTACTTTACCTTTGCCTCCAAATCTAATGTGTCAGACTCATAACAATCTAAGCTAAAGAGGCAGGTTTATACTTGTAGCCCAACGGCCAGCAAGATCACTCAACAACTACTCTATATAAAATTTATTCTTTAGTTGTTGAGATAGGATTCTCTTTCAATTGCCAAGAAACATGAAGCCAGCTGGCAGGAACAGTCCAGAAAAAAACATGTCATGCTGAACTCCCATACAATAGAAACAAATGAAACCTAATTACTGCCCTGTCTTGCTTATTTTGGTTTATTTGGCAGTAATACGGTAAAAACAACATTGGACTGGCTAAGAGGAGACCTGGAATTTCTGCCGTGACCAAGCATGTAACTTTCAGAGGATCATTCAAATTTTCTAGTCCTTAGCTTTTCATCTACAAAGTAGACATTTTTCTTCCTTTACTCAAACAAGGTATATACTTAAAGAACTACTGTTCTTCTATTTGTAATTTCCTAAACACAGCCCATTTTCTGGAACTCCTTGCTTCAAAAGTCTCTACTATTTCTGAAGCTTTAATGGACACCATAACTAAGGTCCTTCCCAGCTTTGATATGGCGGAGTTCTATATTACCATTACATCCTATGAAGTGTTTTCAGGGACCAGTATTGCGGCACAGTGGGTTAAGTTGCCACTTGTGAAATCCTGATTGTTGTGCTTCTGATCCAGCTCCCCGCTAAAGAACCTGGGCAAGCTGCAGAAGGCTTGCACGGGATGTAGACCTCTGTTACTCATGCAGCAGATCCTGTTAGAGTTCCAGGATTCTGGTTTTAGACTGGCCCGGCCCAGGCTGTTGTGGCCATTTTGGGTGTAAACCCTCCCACACTTATGCTCATAAACCTTGCCTATCATTGTCTCTCCTTAGCAATTTATACTATAGTTTCTCTTTTATATCTGAATATCAGTTTAAGGTGTAAATAAATAGGTGATTTTGAAATACAAGGCATTGAAATATTTTAATATTTTGTCATATATTGCTAGCCGGGATATTTAAGATTCTAAAGAGAGAGAACATTTCATATCAAAATCATCTTGAGAAGGGCAAATAACCAAAAATATCTACTTTGTAAAACATAAAAGTGCATTTTCAAGAAAAACACAAAATATTAGCAGTTGTTCATCTGCAAAAATATGCTTATCATCCTAATTCAAAATATATATCTAAAAGTAAAGTTGACAATTGAAGGGCAAATATATTGTTTCTCATTTTACTAACTCCCTATTCCAAGTGGAACTTTATTAGTTGATAATACAAATGAAATAAATCTTATATATTTAAATTTTAACAGACATAAAAATTCTAAAGGGTACTTCCTTACATATATACATTATGTAATGCCATATATGAATATATGTATGTATGTGTATATATACATATATTCAAGCATTTAGCATTTTCTATAGTGAAAACATTAAAAATCTAATCTTGCAGTTTCTTTTTCAATGGAGAAATATACATTAACAGTATCTATATATCCCTTTAGTAGAATTCCAAAACTTCTTACTCTTACCTTTCTATAAACTAGTATCCTTCCAACCAACCATTCCCCATCCCCACTGTCGTCACTTCCTTCCCATCCTTTGTCAAACCGTCACAATATTTTCAATTTTGCAAGATATCTTTTAGGCCCTGTATACAAATGACATCATCTGCTATGTGTCTGTCTGTGCTTTGGCTTGTTTCATTTAAGATAACGACTCTGGTTCTATCCATTTTTTTTTTAAATGGTGAGATGTCATCCCTTTTTATGACTGAATAATATCCTATTGTATATACGTACGACATTTTTTATGTGCCGTCATTAGTGAATGGATACATAGATTGTTTCCATTTCTTGGCTACAATAAACATGGGGGTATAGATGTCTGAATGACAGATGGATTTTACTTCTCTTGGATGTAGACTAAGGACTCGGATTACTAGGGAATATGGTTGCTCTCTTTTTTTAGTTTTTGGAGGAAACTTTGCATGGGCTTTTCAAATTTGCATCAACCATGTAGGTTCTGCTATTCTCACATCCTCACCAATACTTTTTTTCTATTTTCCTTTTTTGGTAAGCAGTCTTACTGGTGTGAAGCACTAGCTCATCATAGTTTTGATTTTTACTTCCTTGATGAATAGCATTTTTTCTATGTACTTGTTAATCATCTGCAAGTCCTCTTCAGTGATCAAACCTTTTTGCATTCCTGTTTTAAAGATTTACCTATCTGAATTATTTTATGTTTTCAACACAATAGGAGTTACATTAAAGGAGAAATAAGTTCTCTTACAGTTTACTTGGAGATTTTAGAGTTAATTTCACCTGAACTTTTTTTGAATTCCTAGGTAGATTAAAATGAATGCTTCCAAACAAACATGCACTCACATGCTTACACAAAAAAACTCATTCAGGGGCAATTTTAAAGTCTAGTGTGTAAGTTATACACAATACCCAAGGATTCTCATTAATTCATATTCAAGTGACACTCACATAAGAAAAAAACCCTCTGATCTACTTTTCGTTAACACAAAATGCAGCAATTGCATATTTAAGTAAAATTAAACTTAATTTTTCAAGTTTGCTGACATTTATAAATTCTAAGAGAGATAACACTGAGTAATGCAGTTAGTGAAGCTATATTAGAACTTTCTGGACAAACAGAAGTAAAGAAATCCAAACTTACTTGACATAATCCACTGATGCACATATCCAGTGATTCTGTATAGCAACGAGTTCCATCCAAGACTTTAGGTGCTAGTTCAACAATCAAGTTTGTTCCTTTGGCTTGGCACTTGAGTGAACATGGGTTGTCAGGGTCGTTAGACACAGGAAGCCATTCATAAAATTGGCCATGGTGCTTGACATCATTATGAGCTGAGCACTGCTGAGCTCGGAAATCACCTGCTTCTGGTGGGCAGTCCTGGAGAAAAAGAAGCAGCACAAATCCATGCTAAGAAGACAGTTCCAAATGAAAAATGGGAGCAGCTATGTGGCCTGTTTAGGTGTTAGAAATTCTAGAAAGGATCCTGGTCATGACAACAGGCCCTACACATCATGTTGGAGGACTCTATGATTATTTGAATCTCAAAGCAAACATTCACAGAACAGCATTTCTCTATTTTATGAAACAGTATTCTTGACTTTGGAAACCTTAGCAACATAGCATATAAGGCTTTGATATTTCAGGAAGCAACGTTTTTTTAAAGCAAGTTAAAATGTACTAATCATTTTTGGAATGAACATGAAATCATTAAAATATAAGATATCAGTTATTTTACTGTTCATATATATATGCATACATATACTCACACATATATGTGTGTGTACACATAAAACAGTGCAATAAAGGAAAATAATCCACAAGGTTCAGATGACTGTTACTATTATCTGAAAAGTGTGATTACAATTGATGACCTGTTAGTTTCTGAAATTATAGAGTACAATTTAAAATCTTTAAAAACTTAATAAACAAATAAAACATGTATGTTTTATATGTCACATACTTCTTTATTGTGAGAAATCAAGCAAAAAAAATTAAACCAGCAACACCACACTATATATCACAAAATAGATTAGTTGTTTGAAACCATGACAGACTATATAAATGAAAGGAAGTGGTCTAAGGGATTGTTCCATCTGTTCTTAGAACATGGATAAATAAATGTAATACTATATCTTTGCTGACTCATGTTGCAAAGACAACACTTTGTCTAGTTTATAAATTGTGTGAATATCTTCCTAGAACTCAGTTACTAACTTCTACACTACAGTAGCACTGTAGTGAACCACAGTCCTCATACTTGATATATATATATATATATATATATATATATATATATATATATATTTTTTTTTTTTTCCCTAAATGTTCCCATCGGAGACACTACTATGTCTGTCACAATGTTGCTTTCCTGTTAGTAGATTTAAGATATTTAGATTTTTATCATCTGCATGTTTGCTTGGTGGTCATTGCATGGGAATTTCCACTATGAAACTGATCATTTAATTTAAAATATTCAAGCAAAAATCTTCATTTGCATAAAAATTATCAAATCCTCAGAAAGTATATCATTAGTAAGTAGTACAAGAAATAATGAAGAGGATACAGTAAACCAGTGCATGGAGAGATTTTAGAACGTGGAATGGCCCCAAATACCTCTCATAAACCTTCAGTTTATATATATATTAGTGGACCAGCTACAAGGGAATTTTAGGTTAGGTTGAATCACCTTTGCCTTCAAATAATAAGAGTAAGATGTAATTAAAGTCTCTTGGTATGAAACAGAGATAATTTTTCTTTCTGTTTCCAAGGAAATCGTGCCAATTACATTTTAAAGTCAATGATGCTATATCATAGCACAGACACAAAACTCCAGACTCTCTTAACAAACCCCTTGGTGTGAAAAAATGTGTTTGTTTTTCCATTATTTCAAAAACATAAGTTCAACTAAAAGTATCTAATGATATAACTACTAAAGCATAAAGTTAAATGACCTTTGGGTCTTTTCTTCTGTAGGAAAAGCAGATGACATATCTAGACATCATACAGAATCAACATGCAGACCGTCATTCTTGTTTGCAATGATCTTATATCTAATGGCATTGAGAACATTTACTTCAGGTTTATGACCTTTTCCTAACTGGAGAAACATCTTTTAGAAACATCTCTTAGAAAAATGGTCATCAATGCCTTTACTCTGATCACTACTGCTTTTCCTTTCTACTTTATTTTGTAGAGACAGGAAAACACAATTTTGTGGTTGTGAATGTGCTTAAATCCTAGAGTTCAAATTTGGAACCTGAACTTGAATCTTTCTAATGTCTGAGTTTGTTTGTACTTGGTAAAAAAATCTACTTCCTGTTTTAAGGAAAGGAATTAAGAAGTCAACAGATTCAGAAAGCTCCTTAGATTTCAAATAGCTCTAACAAAATAATATTTTGATGATTTAAGTGTAAATGAATCAGAAACATATGAATCAAATTTCCCTTGGAATATTCATGTTTAAAAATTAAGGGAAGAAGGATTTGGCAAAACACCGTTTGAACCCCAAACATCTTATACACAGTTCAGAACATTCACTGAACATATAATACATCTGGTATGATACAGCAGAAGGGGTAGAAATTTGAGCACAGCCATTGTAGCCTCTTGTTCCACAAGTATTCTAATAACAATAACTCTTACATGTATAGAGGTTTGCCACATAAAAGTTTTTAGCTTTTAATTGGTCCATGAAACTTCTATAATTCTTTTTTAAAAAATTACTTACTTTATTTTATTTGAAAGGTAGTGTGGCTGAGGTGGGGGGGAGATCTTCCAGGTCCTAATTGACTCTCCAAGTGCCTATCACAGTCAGAGCTGAATCAGGCCGAATCCAGAGCCCCCAAATTCTATCTGGAAATCTATTGTGGGTGGTAGGGATCCAACTACATGAGCCATCACCTGCTGCTCACTAAGATTACATCAGCAGAAAGTTGGGTTTAAGGAATGGTAGCTCAGACTCAAACCAGGTATTCCGACACAGGATGCTAGCATCCTAAGACTTATACTATGCCACAATGTGCCTCATACTATACTTTGTGAACTTCATAAAAGTCATATTTAGTAACTGATGCTCTGTTTTGAAATACTTGACACTTCTTCCTTTGCGTCATGTGAGATAGCAGCTTCTGAAGAGATGTTTTATGGTAGATACAGCAAGTCATCTGTTGATCTGTCGTGACCATAAGAGGAGGTTTTCCCCAAAATATACTGATGTAGAATGTGCTTAACTGCTGTAATGTGAGATTTCTGCTCTCATAAACATTAGTGATGGGAATAATAAGCTTTCAACTGAGATATTTTAAGTGAAGAATAAAATGAATTATGCTTTATATATTTTTGCACAGAACTTGGCTTTTCAGAAGATGAAGAAAAAAGTACTAACAAGTCCAGGATTATCTGAGCCATGCTCCTGGCAGAAACTTGGCCAAAAAAAATCATAATATAGGAATAAATTCCTATTTCTAGACTTTTACATATCTCCAGAATCACCATTCAGTAAAAATGGAGCAAGAAAAAGTACTCCATGTTGTTCGCTCTGATTTCCTACCTAGTTCCAACAAACTAACACCTGTGGCTTGACATCTCTGTGCAGTCTACATTCTAACAGTGTTTTCTCTGAGATAATCAGATAAGCTGATGAATTACTGTAGTTAGCCATTTGAGAATAACAGTTTTTCCTCTCCAATTTTAAATATCCTATCCACTTTTTCTATCCAAACTATATAATAAATTTTGTTTAAATAAAAATTTTCTGACCTTTTATTTGCTCCCAATATAATTAATTCAGAAAATCCATGGAGTTCTGCCATCTATGAATCCAATTCAAAACATTTTCTGATTAATCAACTAGCCAGTGGGGAAGATAAGATGGATCCCAGATGTCCCCTGATGATGACAGGTAGATCATATTACACTGAGGGACAGAAAAAGGTCAGCTTCCCAGAGTGTTGTCACTGAGTGAGGTGCAAGAGATACTATCTCAGTAGCTACAGTGGCAGCAAATGAAAGGCCTTTAAAATGAGTTTGAAAAAAATATATATATATGATTCAGATTCATGAGAAGCATTACTTCTATTTTTTATTCTTTATAGGAGAGACATTTTCCTTTCAGAGGGGCATTGCTTTGCCTTCCTCTGCTCTTAATATTCAGTAGTTGGTCTGTTCCAATATGTATGTTGCTTCACTGAACTCCTTGCATGAATGCCATGGTAGAAATGTTATATTCTGTGTCTATGCTTTTATTCACAGAGTTGACATTAATAGTTAATAGTACCAAAAAAATCACTGGCAATTAATTTTAGGTGACTACACAAACTGTAGTAACTGGGAAAAATCTATCCTGGGGTCAGGGTTGTAGTACAAGTGGGTGAAGCCTCTACTTCTGATGCTACATCCTATATACTTAAGTTCTGGTTCAGGTGTTGGTTGGTCTGCCTGGAATCCAGCTTCCTGCTGCTGTGTCTGAGAAGACAGCAGATGATAGTTCAGATGCTTGGACTCCTACCATGCAAGGGGTAAAAGAGGATGGAGTTGCTGGTCTGGCTTCAGCCTTGGACTCTCCCTCGTTTTGTGTTGCTCTACCTTTCAACTAACTAAATAACTAAGTAAACAAATCTTTAAAGGAAAAAATCTGTTTTCTCACTGTGTTTTCTTCTTCTAGAACTGTCCTAAACTCTATACCACCTCTCTTTACTGTCCTAATATATGCACTTTACAGAAAGTAGGAAAAAAATAGAATTGCTTGGTAAGGCATCTATTCTATCTTCTAACTCTGAATTGACACTTTTTTTCATAAAAATATAACACAAAATTTATCTGCTACTTTATGACTTCTAAAATCTTGTTTTACCCCTAAAATATTAGGAATATTAATTACCTGAAGCAAACACAGTAAGAAGTGATCATATATGATTTCATAGAAGTTTATTATAGGAATAAATGGATGGAAGCTTTAGAAAAATATTCCATTAAAGTTTTTCAATCAATGTCCTAGCATGTTTATGCAAATAGTGGATTACTTGTTAAATTTATGTTAGTCTTCATTACTGAGAATTTGTTTCTTTATTTAAAGTTAATATGAAATCACTGAGCAGTAAACATCCCTTAATATGTGCCAATCTATTATATTTTATCCTCAGAAACATAATCAATATTTAAGTTTCAATTTCAAACTCAGATACTCCTCTGTCACGAATTTACATCCATATACAGTTGGCACTTCATTTGTGAAGCTTCCACACTCAAGGATTCCACCAACCATGAATGGAAAATACTTCAACAAATTGCATCTGCAGTGAACATGTACAGATTCTTTTTTTCTTGTTATTATTTCCTAAGCAATAAGTGTATGAACCACTAATATAAACTTTACATTGAATCCATTTTAGAAATAATCTGGACATAATTAAATAACATAGGTTATATGCAGATACTATACCAGTTTGTATAAGGGACATAACAATCAGTGGATTTGGATATCCCAAAGGGTTCCTGCAACAAAGCCTCCATGGACACCAAGTTATGACTACATACATACAACTGTTTACTCATATTCTGGGTACCTAAGGCATCAACAAATCATCATGAACACCATTGATCCCTGTTCTTTCCTCCTCTTTCCATTCTGTTCCCCACTGCCTTATTTGCTTACTTCCCCCTTTTCCAGTTAATGTGGACTCAATGTTTTCTTGGGGGCAAAAACCTCGTAGTAGCAGTTTTCAAACTTAAGCATATATGAAAATAACCTGGAGGGCCTGATAGAACACAAGATTGCTGTCTCTTCATCCAACAGAGTTTCTATTTCAATAGATCTGGGGTGAAGCCCAGGAATTTTGCATTTCAAGCATCTCCCAGAAGTTGCTGACATTGCTAGCTTGGTAACCACACACTTTGAGAAACACTGCCTAGAACCATCTTTACTTTCCACATCCAATTCATCAAGAAGTTGAGTTCAAAACACAAAAGTCTGCACAATCTGACCACAACCATGTCCAAGCCACCATCACACCTGCTCTGCACTCCCACAGCAGTTCCCTGATTTCTCTTCTGCTGTTGCTTTACTAGAAACTTCTGTCAACATAGCGGTTAGAATGATGGCATTGAAGCTTAAAGCAGATGTCACTTCTCTGCTACAACTCTGCAACAGTGCCTCATTTGATTCAGAGCAAAAGCACAATCCTCACCTAGGAGATCATCTCCTTCACATCCTGCTTCCCTATTTGCTTTGGCTGTAATCACCTCAATTCTTCACTACCTCTTGAACATTTCAGTGGACCTTTTATTTTAGGATTGCTGCACTCTCTGTCTCTTCTGCTTGAAGTTCTCTTTAAGCAGAGGTAATTGTAGCAAATTACCTCAACTTCACCAAGTCTGTGTCCTAAAAAACCCCTTTCAATGGAGCCATCTCAAGGATGATGTAAAATTGCAACCCTACTACCACTGCATCTTTATCCTGCTCACCTCTCCTCTTTTTCATAACACTTAACCAGCATGAAATATTCCATATAAATTATGCATTTTGCTGACTTATTTTCATCTGCCTTTCAAGTAAAACCTGATGTCTAGGAGGCCATAAACGGACTATTTAGCTTTCAATTGCATGCCAGGTACATTTGTTGAAGGAATGACTAGCCAACATGTTAAATAAATGCAATAAAGGTAATTTTTCATTTTGTAAACGCTGATTCTCTTTTCTGAAATCTTTAAAGAATTTAAATCATGATGGTTTCCTAATTGATGCAACACCTCTTTTTATTTTTCTTTCTGTTAAAGTTTAAAGAGTGCTAAAACATTTAAGAAACTGGAAAAATTGAGCAGGGAATCTTGCTATTTTCTGGATAGGCAGACTGATATTTCCTCCTCCATGTAAACAAATTTTAACAGGGCAACATTAAGAAAAATAAAATGTGCTGAAATCATTTATTATTCAAAAAACAGCCAGACATTTATAAACTTTATACAACAGTTTTTTTTATATGCATGCACTATAAAATGCTAACACTGAGGTACTGAGTTTTATCCACTAAAAGTTTGGCCACCTGCTTATACTAACATCAACATCATCATCAAAAGCATTTATTTGTGCAAGACTGCTAGCTGCTATGTAAAATGAAATTAAACAGACATAGTCCCTGCCCTGTCTAGACAGTCTGTATGGATACAATTCTATTATATTTCAAGAACATAATATTTAAATCTCCAACACATCACTATGACTGCAAAGAATGGAACTGGGTAGATTTTGGAGAGTGGTGCCATGGCAGGCAAATGCCATTCTTGGCTCATTTTTCTTCCTTTATAAAAAAGCCAAATGACTTTTCAAGCCAGAATTAAGGGACATGGAATACCATATTTTCATCCACATTAGATAAGTTTTAAATTTCTTATTTCTGTTCTTTCCCCTAGCACAAAATAAGAAATGTTTAAGTATTGTCTATTAAATGCCACCTCGTTAAAATCCATGTCCTCTCCCCCTCTGCCTTGCTGGCCGCTGCCACCTTTTGCACCTCAACATGTCTCAGTACTTTTGGAAAAGAACACATTCAAAAGAAATGAACATCTATGAAAATTATTCAGTGTCTGATTGGCTTACTGTGTCTCACTTTCATGGGCAACAAAACAATATCGTTACAACTTTTTAATCTTGTAAAATAATACAGAAACTTTCTCACATATTGAAAGTTTTGGATGTGCCCTATAATGTGCCTCCTAATGGTTCACTTGCTACTGGTTCTCTATATAGCTTTAATCTGCTGTTTTTAGACAAAGATATATGTGTGCTCCTTCAGACCCAAATACAGGAAATACAAAATGTAAGATAATGTAAATTATCTGCACAATCTTACTAGCTCTTTAGGCTTTGCTATCTGCAAAGAAATGTTTTGCCTTGGTAGTTTTTAATGGCTTCAGGCATTCAAGGGCTGATCTATGTAAAAACATTTAAAACATTTCTTATGAACGGTTCATGTTTTTCCCCCTTTGGGTAGCTTTCATTTCAGTACTTTTATTTTTTTCTCCTTTGAACAATGCAGACTTTTGGAATCTAATTCCCCAAAGGTATTTGCAAGACTGGTTGTAGTTTATCGTGTTAGACTCTTAAATTCTCTCAATTTTGAAAGCATTCATTCCTTGAGGCTTTCTATTATTTTTAGTCCCTTTTTTGGAAGTAGAATCAATTTAGCAGCATCTTTACATCAATCAGCATTTCAGATTTTTATGATTTTTTTTATTCTAGTCTAAAATAAATGTTCTCTTCCTCTTCCAAAACATTATCATATGTGAAAGAGGTAATTTGTTACCCTTTTTGTTACAGGGCATACTATTTCATTTTGCAAGCACATAATTATACAATGTTTTGTTCTCAGACTGTGTTTAGCAAAATATTTGTGGTAGAGAGTCAGGTTGAAGAAAGCTTAGAGTGGAGGAGAAATTTTAGATAAATACTTAAGCAGTCACTACTACTGCTTGACAGTGTTGCAAAACAAATTCTTTGTGTTTCTATTTACAAGCTGGGAAAGTGTGAGCTTGATAGATTGCAATGGAGGATAAATATGAAGGCTGAAGTTGCTTCCTGGGACTTGGAAGTTCTAGCACAAATGTCATGTGAGATGTTTTGGATAAACTCTAGCATTCTTTGTTTTTCATCTGTCTTTCCCAATCTCTTTATAATCCACCTGATGTTGCCTGAAGCTCAACTTATTTTTGCCTATTACTGGATTCTGCCAGTACTTTGTGTTTTCTTGATGCTGTATATGATCAACTGTTGCATTTAAAAAGCAATAAGGCAGCACTATAAATGACATAAAATACTTCTGGATACTCCATTGACAAACACATTTTGTAGAAAACAATTTAAGGTTAATCTGAGTAGGTTCTCGCAAAGTCAAGGCCATGCTCCTACTTGGATCACTTCGACTATTTAACCAATTTATTGAAGAATGACATTAAGATTCAAGATACATCTTAAGAAGGAGAAGGCTACAAGTCAGGTAGGTGACACAGAAAGTCATCTATTTGCCAATTGATAGAACAGAATGGATTTCTTTTTCTGGATCCCTTCATCTTGATCATTATTATAAGTCATTCTGCCAAGAGACAGAGTAATCACTTATGTCACATTTTCAAAATAAAGGAAACAAGATGTTTTCACACTTGTCTAGAATACCAATGAAGATAATCTGGATTTTTCTTTTAGACATTCACATGAAGGAAAGTGAGGTTACTATGGGCCAAGTGAAAAGAGTTTAGTGACTACTCCTTTTCTTTTCTAGTGGGTTTCCAACTTCTGGATCAGAATCCATAGTTTAGACACCCAAGACTATGGTTAATGCTATATTTTAATATTGTATAAAATAAGTATCTTGGGTTTCTAAGAATTTAATCATAGGTATGGTAACAATAGTTTCCAAACCATATGTTAAAACACGTGTTTCTAGCCTCTAGAACTCATTTTTTAATTAAAGTGACTTTTATGAATCTCTTAACATATGAGCATAATTTGATAGTATCATGTGCCAAATTTGCTGGGTAATAAGTTTAATGGATAACAGCATTCAGCTTTGTTCATATGTGCTCATAATCCTTATTTGTTGATTTTGGAGCATGGATATGTTTTAAGAAACTAAAATAAGAATTAGAGAAATGTATTTTCTGATTTTTAAAATACACTGTTTTTAGGTCATCCTTTGAACCTTAAAGTATGGCATCCACAAACCAGCCCAGACATGCTCCTAGGTCAATATTCCCTTTCTCCTTCTGGTAAAGCTCCATTTCTTTTAGTAGGCAGTGCATAAAAAGAAATACAGAAGAGAGCAAACTGATTAACTTTATCAAGGTTAAAGTTATCATAGGTTTGTGTGACTTATAGTGCTTTCTCCTTATTGACTTTTGTAAACTACTCTATTTAAACAACAGAGATATTTACCAACCACTAGGCTAGAATGTCAGTTGTACTCTTTGCCTTCATAGTACTTATAATTTAAAGTGCAAAAATAGACACTGAAGACCATAAATCAAGCTTTTATACTAATGACAGAATGACAGGCAAAATGGCAAAAGGGGAAAAAAAACCCTTGAAATGGGAGGATTATTTTGGAGAGATTCAACATCCTTATTCTTTGTGTTTCCCCTTAATATTGAATCTGGAAAAAGTACAAAAGGAAAGGAATGCTACAATGCTTCTCACTCTCAAGCCATCAGTATGAGGGTTTTTCAAAAGTTCATGAAAATGTGCATTATAATAGAAGTGGGCATGGATTTCAAATTTTGTTTGTGCCAAAAGAAAATAATCTTTTTACTTCATCTTCCATGAACTCTTCACAAATCTTGTAATTCTTACAGATCTTGAGACAAGTCATTTCTGTGTTTCCTTCTTCCAATATATCGTCGCAATGCAGCAAATACTGCAGAAATTCTCTGTAGGAAAGTGACCTAACTTTGGCTGTTTTCTAGTCTCACTTATTCCTACCTCATTTCATCCAGCCCACACTCTCAGTTGGAATATGTGTTACTCTTTCTGTACTTGGCTCCTCTGGCTGACCTTGACCAATATGGCCTCCTCTTATTTCCTTTCCTGATTCTTTCAGAGGTCCAGTATCACTTCTCAGGCTGCTTCTCCAGCTCCTTACCCTCACAACGCAGCAGGCAGATTCCGCTCTGATTCCCCCACACTCTGGGCACAGGCTCCTCTTACATTTGCTACACATTTAATCTCTCTGCCCATGTCTTATGAAACACTGAAAGCATGAAGGACTATGTCATATTCCATGGGTCTAGTCTGAGTTAAGCACCAAACAGATGGACCATACTATCATCTGTCAAAGAACAAATGGAGGGACTTCAACATGTAATAATACATTGAACTAGATACTCTGAAGAAGCATAACACCACAGGTCACTTAAAAATACTAAATTTAAATAAAAATAAAAGTGTAAAAAGTATTAAATACACAACTCTGCTGCTAAGGAAGTCTCCTCTGATACCAAAATGTAATAAGAAGCGTAACTGTACAGAAGAGTTGTGGAAGTTGATTCTAGAGGGATCTGATGGTTGCTAGTTGTTGAGTCCTTTCTAGTTTACTAGTCTCTATGAACAAGAAGAGAGAGGGAAACAAGTCTATGGATTGAAGTTATCAAAGAGGACCAAGATCAAGTCAAAATGTCAAACACTCAAAGAAAGATTAAAGTAGGAAAATAAAAAATAAAAAATAACACTCATCTCCTAGCAAAGGCAGAATTGTAGACATAGTACAAAGACTGGTGACTCTCCTGGTCTGAGGATGGAGGTGTAGAGGGTTTCAGGGCAGTGACACAGTTATGTACAATACTACATTGGTGGACAGACAACTGAGAGAGACACTGAAAATGTCTATGAAATAAGCACATTATGAAAAAACTGCACAGAATTCAAAAGACTACAGTATAATTTAATATTTTATTTCCACTTCCACATCTTTTTGAAGTATCCTTGGATGTCATTACATATTTTCAAAAATGTGCTGAAAGAACAAGAAGAGTGAACCCCAATGTGAACTATTGACTTTGGGGTGATGATGATTGGCAATGTCAGAGTTCATCAATTACAGCAAAGGTATTGATGTGGCGGAGGATGTTAATCATGGTTGTGCACATAAGTAGAGAGAGAGTTAGGAGAACTTTATCTTCTACTCAATTTCATTATGATACCAAAACTTCTCTTAAAAGCTGAAGCTTACTTAAAAATAGTATGAGCAGATACAAACAGTCCAATAAAAAAAAAAAAACAACTCCTACTTGGACGCAGATAAAGTAATAATGACGACATCTGCCTATTTCAATGTGGGTATGGGTGCAAGAAGGGAGTTTTTACTAATAAATTTACTTATGAGGGATTTGGACATACTCACTTGGTGTAGACAGTATAAAATTCAATTTAGAATAATCACCAGCCCATTCTAGAATCATTTTTACCCCAAAACTTAGTATAAACTTCCTGTAAGTTGAGCCTGGTGCAATGGCTTAAAGGCTAAATCTTCACCCTGTAAGTGCTGGGCTCCCATATGGGTGTAAGTTCATGTCCTGGCTGCTCCAGTTCCTATCCAGCTCCCTGTTTATGGCCTGGAAAGGCAGCAGAGAACAGTCCAAAGCCTTTCAACCCTGCACCCATGTGGGGGACCTGGAAAAAGTTCCTGGCTCCTGGCTTTGAATTAGCTCAGCCCTGGCCATTAAAGCCATTTGGGAGTGAAGCAGCAGATGGAAGATTTTTCTATCTCTCCTTCTCTCCATAAATCTGATCTATTTTCCCAATAAAGCAAAGCTTTTACAATTGTTTTCTGTAAGTGTATAGTCTTTTAAATATCAAAAACATGAACATGAATATGACTGTGATAAAACATATTAAGGAAATGAGGGACATGAAAAGGGGACAGCAGAAACAAAGTTAGATAAAAAATAGGAGTGAATTTCAGACACAATACAAAAGAGTAAGATGTAAACTGCTTATCAAAATTTTTGAAAATATTTAGAGACAGACATTTAGTTTGACAGTTAAGACATAATTTGTCCATATGCCACACCAAACACCAAGAGTTATCATGTATATGTTGAAAAAGAACCAAACAGAACTCATGCAAATAAAAATGTAAATGTTTTTAGGAACTCAATAGGTTTCCTGGTGTTGTGGAGTAGTAACAGTTAAAGGAACTCAATAGGTAGAGTTTATCTATCTATTATATAGATCTACAAAAACGCTTTTAATTCTGTTGAATGATGTCACCAACCCTCCAGGCTGCATAACTCATTTTTTTCTAAGGCCACCCTCAAACACCATATAACAGGACCCAAGACAAGAATACCTACAACAAGCTCTATGTCCAAACGTAAACCTGAAGGAAATACAGACAGTGGACCTTCATCCATTTTACCCGAACAAGATTATGGGTTACTTCTGAAGTGAGAACTTTTTAAAGATCTATTTTTATATGAAAGGCGGATTTATATAGAGAAAGAGAGACAAAGAGGAATTCCCCCCAAATGGTCACAATGGCTGGAGTTGAGTCAATTAGAAGCCAGAAGCCAGGAGAGTCTTCCAGGTCTCCCATGTGGGTGCAGGGATCCAAGGCTTTGAGACATCTTATGCTGCCTTTCTAGGCCATTGCTTGTGAACTGGGTTGGAAGTAGCACAGCAGGACTAGAACTGGTGCCTATATGGGATGCTGGAGTTTAAAGGAGGGTTAGCTTTTTGAGCTATGGCACTGGCACCAAAGGGATATTTTGTTTTTGTTTTTTACTTTTAATTGAATAGCAGATTCACAGAGAAGAGAGGGAGGAACAGAGAGAGTGATTTTTCCTATGCTGGTTCACTCCTCAAATGCCTACAACTACTACAGTTGGGTCAGTCCACAGCCAGAAGCCTGGGAAATCTTCTGGGTTTCCCATGTGGGTACAATTAGAAAGGAGCTGGATCAGAAGTAGAGCAACTGGGATTCGAACTAGCATCCATACAGGATTCCAGCACTGCAGGTGGAGGTTTAACTTAATATGGCATGGCACCATCCCCAAGTAGACAATGTCAATGTAGACATTAGCCTATGAGTATATAAGAGTGGTGAAAGAAAATGAGAATTTTTGTTTGGACATATGATGGAACAAGTATAAAAGCAAGCCTTGGGAGAAAACCAGCGTTACATATTTAAACCATTGCTTCTTTAGGAACCTTGTTGGGTAGGTCTTTTTGTGTGGTTGAAAATGGAAATCCCTGAAGTATCAAAAACCAAAATTAACACATGAAAAGTATTATCATTCTTCAACTGGTTGAGTGAGTCCTTATCCTTCCCAATTAGGGGGATCTTCCCCACTCTACTCCAAGTGGGGTATCAAGTCCACTGTGATATTTTGGATTGAATTTTAGGTATTCCAAATTCAGGAAACCCTCCACTTGGGCTTTAGGAAAAAAAGACGACCTATATCTAAACATCAACACAAACTCCAGGCTGAATGCAGACTTGGCTCTCAGTTCTTTCAGAGGCCTGCCTGGTCTGTCAGGTATATGTTCTTCTTCAAACTTGACTAGCATGCCTACCGCTAAAAAGGAAAAAAAAAAAAAAGAAGAATGGAATAAAAAAATGAAACATTTTCAAATCTCTGAATAAATGTTGGCTAAATAAAATCTCTTACCTATGGGGTTAATAAATGAAATACGTAATCTGAGATAAATAAAAATAAAACTAGAATGCTTGATAGTAATAGCACACAACGTAGGCATCTGAGTGAAACAGGTAGATGTAAATTACTGAATAGGTATGTATAGACACCACTTTGATTTTTTAATATGTGTACTGCAATTTAGGGTAACCAAAAGAAGATCAGACATAGATATATGACTTTTAAACTAACAGAGGTGAAATATATTTAAAAAGAGCTTCACTAGTTCATAAAAGGCAAAAAAAGGGGGGGAAACATAGGAAAAGTGGTACAGATTACAAAATAAGATGTCCAAATAAATTCAACTCTATCAGAAATAACAGTGAATGCAAATAGCTCAGAGAATGTAAAGATAATCAGGTTGTAAGCAGTGATACATTGACACTAGACATTCTCAGAAAAAGGTTGACAATAAAGGATAAAAAAAGATCTGAGACAAATCATACTATATATATATATATAGTCTGATATCAGCTCTGTATCAGAAAAAAAAAAGATTAAAGAAAAAGGTATAATATTTACAAATATGACCAATAACTTACAAAAGGTAAAGAATTTAAGATATGCCTACTGAACAATACAAGTTTGAGATAGTTCAAACAGACCACAAGAAGAAACCAGCAAATTAGCCAATACTATAAAAGTTCAATAGTTATGCAATCAAAAAAGTTAAGAAAACTACTAACAGCTGGAGAAATACATTAAAAATGCTAAATATGTAAACAGAAGCTTGTACTCTCAAATTAGGAAATATGTATTAGTTCCAAGAAATATTGAATTTTAGGTAGCAGAGTTAAACAATTTCGATGAACTTTTAAGAAATAATATGCAGACTATTTTAAAAATTGCAATGCAGTTTTTATAGATGATTTAACAAAGATAATTTTGAAGCCTCCATATATTTAGAAATAATTTGAACAAACTTGCACATAATTTATATCTTAAGGAAGCCATACATAAATTTAAATACACTTAGAACTGAATGACAGTGAATCTTCCTTATCACTCTGTGAGAAATAACCAAAGTTTTAGTTGAATATTTGGTAAATACAAAATGTTCCTAAGCTTAACACTCTAAGCATAAATCCAAGGAATTTTGAAACACAAGAAAATAAATCCAAAGACAAAAAAAAAGACACAAATGCTCATTTCATTAAAGCCAAATTAGGTTATACTCTGTTAAAAAAGAAAATGACTCATAAACATGAATGCAAAAGCCCTAATCAATGTATTGAAAATAAAACCAGAGACTCGCAAGATGTCCGACATAGGAGGAAGACTGTGAGAGAGCTCACAGACAGAGAGGGCTAGAACGCGACAAAAGCGTAAGTGGAGCAGCATAGAACTACAGGGAGAAGAACGTGAAGTTCCCTGGACAGTATGGAGCCAAAAAAACCCACACAACTCGGAAGAGCAACCAGGGAAAAACAAAGCAAAGGACAGGGGAGACGACTTTCCGCTCCTGACCTGCTGAGTCACCTCTGAGTGCAGACACTGAAAGCCACAGACTGACCTGCAAACCGACCAGCAGACCGACCCGCAGACGCAGTGATCGTGAAGACTGGCGGTGATTGGGACCTGCTGGCATCTGCTCACCCTGGTCACCAGGACTCGCCAGGACCTGCCCCGCTGCGGACACCAGGACCCTGAATCACCGGGACCCGCCAGCATCTGCCCACCCTGGTAGCCAAGCCCCAGGACCTGCACCAGCCGCAGCCTCCAGGCTCCATCGTGACCCCCGCGACCAGCAACGGACGCAGCAGTCGGGAGACGCACCGGCAGCCAGGATTCCCACCAGAGGAAGAGGCAGACTGCAAGATCCTGAGGTTTGAGTGAGTTGGGTGGGGACAGTGGTGGGTTGGAGGCTTCGGGAGTTGGCCCCCCAAGGGCACGCACAAAGCCTGAACACAATTGGTGCTCGTCTCCCCGCCCCTCCCCCTCCCCCCAGACTCCAGCATCTAGAGACACAGGGCGAGTGCCTTGAAACTGCCAAAACTGTGTCTGGGAGAAAGGCAAAAGGGACACTGGATACTCCCCCGTGCCTTTGCGGTCTGGCACTCAGCTGGGCGGTGCTATCCCACAGGAACCCAAGCACGCCTCTGGGCTGGGCAGTTCCCTGCTAGCGCTGGGGCGGTCGGTCCCCTGCAAGTGCTGGGGTGGGCGGGCCTGCGCAGGAGGCACTTCCAGAGAGCACCTGGAACACCCCACGCCCTATAGTCCCTTGCTCCGAGCCCTGTGACCCAGTGCACAGGGGGCACGCACAGAGAGTGCCTTCACTCCCCCACGCCCTGTGGTAGCATACCTGTAGGGGACGAGCTGAGAGTGCGCTTTGAATCCTCTGGGCCCTGGAAGTGGCGCCCTGAGGTCCAGTGTTCTGGAGACGCACCAAAAGTGCCTTGAAAATTCCCACACCCTGCTACTCCACGCCTGCAGACTCCGATCTCTACAGGATAGTGCTTGGAGACCCCTCAGCACACTGGTGCCTAGGTCTCTCAAAAAAGAAACACTAACACAATGGGAAGAAATACCAGAAAAGGTAATGATCCAGATGAGAGTGCCAACACCCTACCAATAAAGGATCAAAAGCCAATGTCTATTTCGGAGATGCGAGATGAAGACATAGAAGATCTACCAGACAAGGAATTCAAAAAAATAATGTTAAAATATGTCAGAGACAATGAGAAGAATTGGGAGGACTTCAAGGAATTCAAGAACCACATAGCCTCAGAAATACAACAAATGAAAAGTAAAATCCTTGACTTAGAGCACAAAATTGAGAGCCTAACCAACAGAACAAATACAGCAGAAGAGAGGATCTCTGAAACGGAAGACACACAAAACGAACACACCCAGTTCATGAAACAGCTGGAGACAAGTCTGAACAAAGCCAATAAGACCATACAAGAAATGAAAGACAACCTCAGAAAATCAAATATTAGGATTATTGGCCTACCTGAAGGAGCGGAAAAAGAATCAGGAATGCAAATGGTGCTCGACGAAATTATACAGGAAAACTTTCAAAACACTGGGAAAATGAATCCAGCTCAAATCCAGGACGGTCAGAGGACTCCCAGCAGATATGACCCAAAGCGATCTTCACCCAGACATATGGTGCTCAAGTTCCACTCCAACGAAGACAAAGAAAGAATCCTGAGACAAGTACGGAGCAGAGAAAAGATCACATACCGGGGAAAACCAATCAGGATCACTGCTGACTTTTCTGAAGAGACCTTACAAGCAAGAAGAGAATGGACAAAGATCTTCCAAATCCTGAATCAGAACAACTGTCAACCAAGAATATTGTACCCAGCAAAGATCTCATTTGTATTTGAGAACGAAATCAAATACTTCCACAGCAAAGAGAAATTAGAAGAATATGCC
The DNA here is from genome assembly GCF_030435755.1 of Ochotona princeps. Lineage (NCBI taxonomy): Eukaryota > Metazoa > Chordata > Mammalia > Lagomorpha > Ochotonidae > Ochotona > Ochotona princeps. The sequence continues at coordinate 44,155,400 of NC_080845.1, forward strand.
AGCACAAAACCAGCTCTACAAAATCTCCTTAGAAATGCACTAAATCCAGAAAAAAAGAAGGTGAATCATAAGCAAAGATGGCAAACAGGAAGATCTCCCCACTAAAGTCCACACAAGGAAGGGCAATAACACAGATATCAACACCCACAAAAACAAGTATGGCAGGTCATAATCACAACCTCTCAATTTCAACTCTTAACACAAATGGCCTGAACTCACCAATCAAAAGGCATAGATTAACAGAATGGATTATCAAACAGCACCCAACTATCTGTTGCCTACAAGAGACACATCTAACCAGAAGAGATTCGAAGAAGCTGAAAGTGAAAGGTTGGAAACAGATATTTCATGCCAATGGACGAGAAAAAAAGGCTGGGGTAGCTGTCTTAATTTCAGATGATGTGGACTTCAATCTGACACACATCAAAAAGGACAGGGAAGGACATTATATATTGGTGAAGGGACTGATCCATCAGGAAGTAATTACCATTGTGAACATATATGCACCAAATTCAAACGCACCTAGCTACGTGAAGCAATTACTCACGGACTTAAGGGGAGACATAGATGTGCACACAATAATAGTGGGCGATCTTAACACCCCACTAACAACTATAGACAGATCAACAAAACAAAAACTCAACAAAGAAACAACAGAACTCATACAAACATTAGAACAACTGGACTTGGTTGACATTTATAGAATTTTTTACCCTAAGGCCACAGATTATACATTTTTTTCAGCAGTGCATGGCACCTTCTCCAGGATCGACCACATGATAGGACACAAAGCAAACCTAAACAACTTCAAAAAGATAGGAATCATACCATGTACCCTCTCAGACCACCACGGAATGAAGCTGGAAATCAGCAATTCAAAATGCCCCAGGAAATACAGAAACTCTTGGAGGCTGAACAATATGCTACTAAACGAACAATGGATCAGAGAAGAAATTAAAGATGAGATCAAAAAATTTATGGAAACAAAGGAAAACTCTGACACAACATTCCAAAATTTGTGGGACACTGCCAAAGCAGTGCTACGGGGTAAACTCATCGCAATTGGAGCTCATGTCAAGGCCCAAGAGAGACGCCAAATACAGGAACTAAACACACACCTCCAGGAATTGGAAAAACAACAGCAGAAGAGCCCCACACACAATAGGAAACAAGAAATCATCAAAACAAGGAAGGAAATCAACCAGATAGAAATAAAAAAAACCATACACAAAATCAATGAATCAAAAAGCTGGTTTTTTGAGAAGATAAACAAGATAGACACCCCACTGGCCCGACTGACAAAGAAAAAACAAGAGAAGGCAAGAATTAACAGCATCAAAGATGAAAAAGGCAACATAACAACAGACACCACATCCATTAAGGCCATAATTAGAAATTACTACAAAGCACTGTACTCCAACAAATCAGAAGATCACCAAGAAATGGAAAAGTTCTTAGACTTCTACCACCTGCCAAAACTTAGCCCAGAGGCAACAAACGACCTGAACAAACCCATAACTGAAGTAGAGATTGAATCAGTGATTAAAGACCTCCCAACAAAGAAAAGCCCAGGCCCAGACGGCTTCACTCCAGAATTCTACAAAACATTCCGAACAGAGCTGACCCCAATCCTCTACAAACTCTTCAAAACAATAGAAAAAGAGGCAACCCTTCCAAACTCATTCTATGAAGCCAACATTACCTTAATCCCAAAACCAGACAGAGAACTAACAGAGAAGGAAAACTACAGACCTATCTTTTTGATGAACATTGATGCTAAGATTCTCAACAAAATCCTAGCCAACAGAATTCAAAAACACATCAGACAGATCGTTCATCCTGATCAAGTAGGATTCATCCCTGGAATGCAGGGATGGTTCAACATTCGAAAATCTATAAATGTGATACACCACATCCAAAAACTGAAAAACAAGAATCACATGATAGTATCAATAGATGCAGAAAAAGCTTTCGACAAAATCCAGCACAACTTCCTACTAAAAACCCTAATCAAGGTAGGCATAGATGGAAAAATCCACAACATAATTAAAGCCATATATGAAAAACCCAACGCCAGCATCATACTGAATGGAGAAAAGCTGGAACCCTTCCCACTGAGATCTGGAACAAGACAGGGATGTCCACTTTCTCCACTACTATTCAACATAGTCCTAGAGGTACTCGCTGAGGCCATAAGACAAGAAAAAGAAATCAGAGGAATCCAAATGGGAAACGAAGAAGTTAAACTCTCACTATATGCAGATGATATGATTCTTTATGTAGAAGAGCCAAGAGACTCAATACAGAGAATGCTAGAACTTGTACGAGAGTTTGGTAGAGTGGCAGGGTACAAAATTAATGAACAAAAATCAACAGCCATAGTGTATGCGAACAGCCCCAAGATGGAAAAAGACTTAACCAGCAAGATACCATTCAAAATAACAGAGAAAAGTATGAAATATCTGGGAATAAATCTAACCAAAAATGTAGAAGACTTATTTGAAGAAAACTACAAACCACTTAAAAAAGAAATTGAACAAGACCTCAAAAGATGGAGTAACATCCCATGCTCCTGGATAGGTAAAATCAATATCATTAAAATGTCTATACTGCCAAAAGCAATATATACATTCAACGCAATCCCAATAAAATTGCCCAAAACATTCTTCATGGAACTGGAAACAATGATCCAAAGGTTCATCTGGAAGCACAAAAAACCACGGATAGCTAGAACCATCCTGAAGAACAGGAAGTTAGCAGGGGGAATCACAGTTTCGGACCTCTGGACATACTATAGGGCAGTGGTTATCAAAACAGCGTGGTACTGGCACAAAGATAGAGAGGAAGATCAATGGAGCAGAATAGAAACGCCAGAAGGAAACCCACACAGATACAGCCAAATAATCTTTGACAAAAAGACAAACGACAATCTAGGCAAATGGGAAGGTCTGTTCAATAAATGCTGTTGGGACAACTGGTTAATAGCCTGCAGAAACAAAAAAATAGATCCACATCTCTCACCATACACTAAGATCAGATCTAAATGGATAACAGATCTAAACCTACATCCAGAAACCTTCAAACTTTTGGAAGAAAATGTTGGAAACACACTGGAACACTTAGGGGTAGGCCCTCACTTCCTAAAAAAGACTCCAGATGCAGTAGAAATTAAGACCAAAATAAACAATTGGGACCTCATCAAACTAAGAAGCTTCTGTACAGCTAGAGAAACAATCAACAAAGTAAAAAGGCAACCCACAGAATGGGAGAAGATCTTCGCACATGACATAGGTGATAGAGGGCTGATCTCCAGAATATACAAAGAGCTACAAAACAACCAAAATGTCAAAACAAACAACCCACTCAAGAAATGGGCACGGGAAATGGGCAAACACTTCACAAAGGAACAAACCCAAATGGCAAATAAACATATGAAAAAATGCTCAAGTTCCCTGGCAATAAGGGAAATCCAAATTAAAACATCAATGAGGTACCACCTAACACCAGTAAGACTGGCCCACATGAATAAAAGCACCAACAACACTTGTTGGCGAGGTTGCGGGGAAAAGGGAACCCTACTCCACTGCTGGTGGGGCTGCAGGCTGGTACAGCCTCTATGGAAATCAGTATGGAGAATATTCAAACAACTCAAATTCAACATACCGTATGATCCAGCAATAGCACTCCTAGGAATATATCCAGAACACTTGTTCTATGAGAAATCAACATGCACTCCTATGTTCATAGCAGCACAATCAGTAATTGCAAAAACATGGAAACAACCAAAATGCCCATCAACAGAGGATTGGATAAGAAAGCTATGGTTCATCTACTCCATGGAATACTACTCAGCTATTAAAAAAAACAAAATGCAGTTCTTTGTGGCCAAATGGGCCAAACTGGAAACCATAATGCTAAGGGAAATGAGCCAATCCCAAAAGGCTAAATACCACATGTTTGCCTTGATTTAAGATGATATGATGTTATGTATAACATGTTATGTTTTGAATGTTATATGTTGTGTATAAACTAAAATTGAAGTATAGGTGAGGTGGTCACAGAAGGTGGCTGGGAACTCGCATTTACTTTTAACATATTGGTTACTCATTACTACGTCAATTAATTCCATAATGATGTAAATTTTTGCTGATGGTATGTTGGAGCTTTCAATTGACTGGGATGATACTCTGCTGGCTCTGTCTTCAGACCAGAGAGGGTATACCTAAGAAGCCGTTGAACTTGACGGGACAATAAGATACTGGACTCTATGTTTGGTATACGCTTGCAATGGGGAAATCTCAACTGAACTTGAGCTGTGGTTATGCAACAAGGTGGAGGAATCCACCATGGTGGGAGGGTTTGGGGAGGGGTGGGGAGAACCCAAGTATCTATGTAACAGTGTCACATAATACAATGTAATTAATGAAGTTAAATAATAAATAATTAAAAAAAATAAAACCAGAAGTATATAAACAATACATTTTAAGCAAGTTGGGTAAATTCCAGGAGTACATGTGATTTTATAATACAGACAGTGGAAAGCTAGGGAGAAAACAGAGCTTGTGCAATTTTGGTTGACTATCAATTGCAACAATGGCCTCAGGAAATTTTATTACTACAAGCTTTTTATAACTATCTTGTTTCATAAATTCTATCATCTTTTTTCACTGAATTTTTTTTTCTCCTTGGGTGGCTTTTAAATTAGTAAGATTCTCTTTACTTTTTAGTATTGTTCTGCTATTTTAAAAGCTAAATATTGTATTACTATCCTAGTGGATACTTAAATAATTTTTAACTGTATAAGCTTAAATTTTGTAAAAAAAATCAAAGCTTGTTTTGTGTGTGTTTCCTCCTCTCAAGTATAACATGGATTTATGACATAGTAAATATTAGAGCATTACAGGTCGATAAATATATATTTAAAAAGCTATGGTCAACAACACTTAGAGCTGATATGATAGTTCATTTTGCTAATTCTCAGCCTGCAAGCATGAGCATCACATGTAGGTACCAGTTTGTGTTTCAGCTGCTCCTGCTTATGGCCAGGGAAAGCAGCAGAGGATGTCCAAGTGCTTGGGCCCCTGCATTCATGTGGGAGACAAGGAAGAAGTTCCTGACTCCAGGCTTCCAAGGGCTCAGTTCCAGCAGTTGTGGCAATTTGAGGAGTGAATCAGGTAATGGAGGGTTGTTCCTCTTTGTTTTTTCTTCCATCTGTAAATCTGCCTTTCCAATTAAAATACATTTTAAAAATTATCATACACTTAAGTACTTAAATCAATAAAGTTTCATTATCTCACATTTTATTTTAGATTTATTTTTTTTTATTGGAAAGTCAGAGTCAGATATAAAGAGAGAAGGAGACACAGAGAGGTAGATCTTCCATCTGCTGGTTCACTCCCCAAGTGGCCTCAATAGCCTGAACTAAGCCAATGTGAAACCAGGATCCAGGAGCTTCTTTTGGGTCTCCCAGGCACACACAGAGTCCTAAGACTTTGGGTGGTCCTCTATTGTTTTCCCAGGTCACAAGCAGGGAGCTGGCTGGGAAACAGGGCCACTGGGACATGAACTGGCATCCATATGGGATCCTGGTGCATACAAGGCAAGGACTTTAGCCACTAGGCTACCATGCCAGGCCCAATTTTAAATTCTGTAAGGCAGAAACCTAGGTGGCTTGCCTTAGTGAGTCCTTTGCTTTTGCTTTGAGGTTCACAGTCAGAATTAAGATATTGGAGACGTTACGTTACTTTTAGAAGCACTGGAGATGAATTCACTCTAAGTTCATTCCAGTTGTTGGCCAAGTTCAGGCTTTTTTTAAATTGTAGGACAATGGTATATGCTTGCAATGGGGGAATCTCAACTGAACTTGAGCTGTGGTTATGCAACAAGGTGGAGGAATCCACCATGGTGGGAGGGTTTGGGGAGGGGTGGGGAGAACCCAAGTACCTATGAAACTGTGTCACATAATACAATGTAATTAATGAATTAAAAATAATAAATAATTAAAAAATAAAACCAGAAATTGTAGGACAATGTTCCCTTGATTGCTGGCCATCTGTAAGGGTCCATCATTTCAGCAGTATGTGGTTTTTTCCCATGCGTCCATCTCAGAGCCAGTAACAAAGCAGTAGTGTCTTGCACTTCACTTTCAGCATTTTTCTGCCTTTAGGTGGGGGAAGCTCTTTCACTTGAAAGCATCAGATGATAAGCTTTGGGTCGTCTTGATCATCGAGGTTATTGCTCTTATTTAAAGATCACTAAACCTGGTTATATTCATAAATTTCTTTGTTAAGTATCACTAATGCATAGTCTTAAGTTCTTTGGGGGACTCTTCTACTCCAAGGTTAGGTGATCCTAAAATACAAGGAATTTCTAAAGTCAGACTTCACGAAAGGTCTGACTCACAGAACAGCTACAATCTGGGAGTAAGTAAGTTAGAAAGTGACCACGCCGAAAGAGGATGCACCATCTGGCACAACCACAGCTCCTGGACTTGAGCGTACACATGAGTTTCTGGGGACCTTATTAAACTGCAGCTCCTGATTCTTCAGACCTGGGATGGAACCTGAGATTCTGTGATTCTCATAGGAATCACATTGATGCTGAGGCTGCTGAATCCCAAGCTACCCCTTGCAAAAGCAAAGCTTTCAGGACACACAATCTTCTTGGCAATAAGAAAAGGAAGAGCAAGCTTGGAAATTGTCATACTGGCCCTTGATTGCTTTTCCCTGAGTGTAACATATGTCCTTTCAACTGACATTTCAGTGTTTATTGCAACTCTCAAAGTAAATGCCTAACTTCAAGGAGTTGATGGAATTAATACTCTCAGGTACTCACTGGGACTAAGCAACCAGACATATTATTGAAAATAACCAGACATATGCACAATTTGGGGATATCATTGTGGTGCAGTGGAATAAGCCGTGGTTTGTGATGTTCAATTCATAAGTGACTACAACAGACATATCTATGCTAGGGTGAAGCCAGGAGCCAAGAAATCTATCCTGGTCTCCCACATGAGTAGCGGGAGGCAATATTCTTGGGCATTTTATTCTGCCTTTTCAGTTGCATTAGCAATTGCTTGATCAGAAGCAGGATGGATAGAACTTCAACTGTCATTCTCATATTGGATGTTGGTGTTTCAAGTGGAGGCTTAACTTGCTGTACCATAACAGTGATTGGTTGATAGTTGAGGATATAAAATTCTACACTAACAGATTCCCCTCCCCCACCAGTTCTTTGAAATTATCTTCTAGGCTCTATTTTGGCCAAAAAGTTTCTGCCATTACTCTAGTTTTCATTGTTTTATGGTAATATCTTCTTTTATAGTGTTTGATATTTTCTCCGTATATTAACATTGGACTATATTATTGGTATTGGAACTTGTTATCTCTGGGCCTGCATTTTGATTTTTCCTATTGGGCATATTCTTTGACATTCTAGGCAGAGGATTTTTATCTTTTTTTTCCTTTCTGGAATACTCTAAATTTCATTCTCATTCATTTTTTGAAACTCAAAACAGACAAATCCTAGAATCATTTATTTATTTATTTATTTATTTAAATTTCTTAAAGGCTGCTTTATGTGTTCTAGAATTTTGTGTAACATGTTTAGCTTCTATATTCAAATTTTAACTAGTTCTGTGTTCTAGTTTAGAATTTTTCTTCTGTGGAGATTCTGGTTTCAATGGTTATATCCTTTTACCATAAATGTCTAATATTTTATCTGTTTTTACTTTATTTCTGCGTTAATCACTAATTTGCTTATTTTATTTATAATACATGTTGTTCTTTAATGTATTTTTGATTATTTAATTTGGATGGGCAGAGAGAGAAAGGGAGAGTCACACAAAGAAAGATAATGTTCCCAATACACTTCCCTTCCTGTATACTGGCAATAGCTGAAACTGGGCAAAGGTTACAACCCAAGACAGGAGCTCGGTCCATGTCTTCTACTTGGGTGACACAGGCCCAACTCTTCAAGGCATCACCCATTGCCTCACAGGATTGAGCCTTACCATTTAATGAGGATCATCTTCACTGCTCCTCACTGCTTATTTAAAAAAGAATCCATTCTCATCATTTGTGGATTTATGTTCTATAAAGTCATTATGTACACTGAATTAGCAAATATTGACCTATGACTTGCAGGAAAATATACTTTCTTTGACTCTGATCATAATATTTTAGTGAATTAATTTAAAGATAACCTATTTTATGTATATTTCTGTTCAAGCATGGTTTAATATGAGGGAATCTTTAAAGTGTCATAGAAAATGCATTTTACAGAAAAATATGTATGATTGCAAATTTTTTTCCTGTACAGAAATAAATAAACTTATTTTTCATTTTTAAAGATTTTTTAAAAATTTCTATTGGAAAGGCAGATGCACAGAGAAAAGGAGATGTAGACAGAAAGATCTTCCATCTGTTGGTTCACGCCCCAAGGGGCCCGAATTGCCAGAGCTGAGCCGATCTGAAGCCAGGAGTCAGGAGCATCTTCTGGGTCTCCCATGTGGATGCAGGGTTCAAATGCCTTGGGCTATCCTCCACTGCTTTCCCAGGACACAGCCAGGGAGCTGGATGGGAAGCAGAGGAGCTAAGCCATGAACCAGCACTCAAATGGGATCCCAGTCCATGCAAGGCAAGGACCTTAGCCACTAGGGTACCGCATCAAGCCCATAAGTTATTTTTTAAGTTCCATTTTACTACAAACCAATATTGTTGATAGGTTAACATTGAATTGGCATCGAAAAGCACTATAATTTAGGGTTAAAATTAACACTTATATTTTCTGTGTATGGCCCATTACAGTCTTCTTGAACTGCAAAATGCTGAATAGCACCTTAGCACAGTGCTTGGAGTAATTTTAAACAGTGAAACCACCCCCCACCCCCACAAAAAACTCCACAAGAATAAATATGGAAAACTTGAAACTGAACAAAATGAGTGAAAACAAGAAAGCCGAGTGTCACTTTCTTCAACCACAACTGCCAAAGTTAATTGCAGACAACTGAATGTTTTCCCTGGTCTCACATCTCAGTGAGAAACTGCACAGACACCAGCATATTTACTTTGGGTTACAGATAGGCTTTATTGAGTAGATGAGCTCACAATATCAGAATCCTTGAATAATAAGGACTGACTTATCAATTTTAAAGTCTTTGTCAAACCGTTCCACATAATTTTACTTGGAATGGATATTAATTTCATTGGCTTTTCTATTATTATATTTCTTTCATGTGTTTTGGAATTTTTATTTGCCGGCTCATTTTAGTGGAAAGGTTTTCTTTCTTTCATTTTCTCTCTGTTTTGCCTACTAATAACCTTATGATTATCTCCATGTGGTTCACACATCCTCCAGTCCAAAATCAGATACAATGCTGGAATTCTGAGTTTTCAGCTATAATGAGAAAATTGTAAGCCCCAGAGCGAAAGTGTAGTGTGATAAAGTTTCAATGTATGATGTGTTAGTTATGTCCACCAACCAGTCTCTCTCATGTAGATAAATGTCTCATCATGGGCAATAGGTCACTTCTTAAAGATTTTATAACTTCACAACAGAGAAGCTCCTTACATTAGGTCATCAGGTTCTCTTCCTGGCTTAGATCTTGCTGCTTTTTGTGAAACAAGCTTGATGGAGGCTGGAGCACCAGGGCTGTGATCCTGCCAATGTTTGCTTACTTGCAGCTTTGGAGCCAAAAAACTGTGATATCGGCAGTTCACCATCTTGCATTTACACTCTGTTTTTGGTCCATGGACGTTTTTATTTGTGTCTGAACCTGGCTAAGCCACTGGTTTTATTCTTTTTTATTTTATCTGAGATTTCTGCTTGTTTGGAAAAGGGAGGATTAATAGATTGAGTAAGGATGTTAAAGCTCTTCTCATACACTTTTGATTTATAATTTATTTTATTATACACTGGATTATAACTATAGTTTTTATTTTCAATTTTCCTCCTTCCAACTTCAAGAATATGGAGGATAGAAACTCTTTTTCTTTCCATTTTTTTCCATGGCAAAGTCTATTACAGTGTCAGTTACTACTTGTTTAAACAAACTGTACCAGGAAAGTACATATCAGGCCACTAGACAAAATACCTTCTGGGTCTGGTTTTGTAGTGTGGCAGATAAAGCCACCACCTGTGACCTAACATCCTTCATGGGCTCCCCACTCGTGCTTTGGCAGTACCATTTCTGGCTCCCTGCTAATAATAGCCTAGGAAAAGCAACATAAGATAGTATAACTGTGTGGGCCCCTGTCACCCACAAGGGAAACTTGGACGAGCCTCCCGGCTCCTGGCTTCAACCTGGCTCAGCCATTGATATTGTGGCCACATAGAAAATGGACCAGCAAATGGATGTCTCTGAGTCACTACTCTCTATTTCTGATCGTTTTGAATAAAGAAGCCTTAAAAAAGAAAGGTTTTCATGGCAATTAAAATTATAAAGAAAATTCATAAGATAGAGAATTTTCTTCCCTAGAAGCAATCATGCAGAAACTATGTGATATCTTGGACGGAATACTATAAGGAGGGGTTTTTCAAATTCTTCCTTTGTTCTAGAACACTTCCTCCATTCTCCATCTCCAAAGAAATCCTACACAGAATACCAATAACACACACACACACACACACACACACACACACACACACACACACACACACAGATATCCTTGAAAAAATAGGGGAAAGTGGCTGGATACTTGGTTAAGTGGCTGGATAGTTGGCCAAGTGGTTACTATCTCCAAATCAACATATCAAAGTGGCTACATATGAAGAACTTTGAAAGCTGTTTTTCAAATCTAGTCTTCTTAATACTAAGAAATTTATATTCATTACTCTTGATATTGGCCACAATTCAAAGCAGATAAATCCCAGCAATCTTTTAAAGGAAAGAAAGGACAATTTAAAAGTTATACATGACACATAGAGAAGCATAGTGATATACCTTTTCAAAACTTCCATTTGAGGATGGAAGGAGTTTCAGGTAAGGAATATATCAGAACAGAAACAAGAGATGGGAACATTATAGCATATGAATATTTAGGTATACTTACAAAGTGAAGATTCAGAGGAAAAAGCACCTCAATAGAGCCATTCCATTTTTTCTTCAGTGCTCATTTTATTTTACTCAAAACCCTAAACTTCACTGGAAATTCAAACTAAATATTCTCCAAAAACTACATGTAGCTACTGCTCTTAACGAGACTGTGAAGAAAATATGGTGCACTTCAAACAGAAACTCTCTAAGCTTGACTACTTTCTCTAAAAATGAAGAGAATGCTTAAAATACAAAGAAGAGCAAATTGAAGAGCATGGCTTTAGGATTTCAATATAGTACAAAAACTAGGTAAATAATCAAATAATGGCCCTTGCTCATGGTCCTCTGTAAGTACAAATTTCTGCGAGGGAGCTCTCAGAGGGAAAAGTCTCAGAGTTTATATTGTTTGAGTTTCAATACATCTTGGTGTTAATCAGAAGATTTGATGTGGTTTATCATCCCTAGGCTCATGGCAACCAAGCTGAATCCAGGCAAGCATTTGCACGTTAGTAACCTATGCATGGCAGCCTGTTTGGTTTCGTTCCCCCAGGCGCTGTGCCAAGGGATGAACTGCAGTAGTAATTTCTATCTAAATCACTGTCAAAACCCAGCTTCAAGCTTCTATCTGGTTCACTAGAGGCCGGCACAAATCTTTTGAAATTCAGAACGTAGGACTTGGGAAAGTACATTCTGTGGAACGCTGAGTTAATAAATTTATATCCTCCTGACAAGCAGAGCTCACAGGGAAAAGCATTGGGGGTGTTTTTAGCAGTGAGTATTTTTAAATTTGCCTTTGCTGCTGTTCTTAATCTGAACATTAAAAAATCTCAGCATTCATATACTTCTAAGTTTTACAGAATTATAATTGGTAAAGTAAACATGTTTGAATCTCTTTCTAAAGAGCATATGCTATAAACATGGCTTGGGGCTTCAACTTTTTGTATAGATCAGATATAAACTCTCTTCTGTCATGGTTACATGAGACCTAGTTAAGGTATTTCATCTCTTTAAACATTCTAATTTTTTAATCTGTAAAACTGGGGGGTTACTCACTGTTGAAGATGGTTGTGAAAATTAAAAGAGGGTGGAAAGGCAACAGACACCATGTCTGGTAAATGGCAAATACAGACAAATTTTGTTTTAATTTCTCCCTTTTCTAAAAATCTTTATATTTATGAATTTATCAGGATTCTTTTGTTGTATGTGATCAGACTTTATCTGTTATCAATGAGGAGAACTGTGACACAGAGAAATTAAAGCTGCTTATTTAAGATTATGGACATCACTGGGAAATGGGCTTATGTCAGCATTTACTTAGTAGATATCAGCATTGTAGAAAATGATATATTCATTGTTTATTCATCAAGTGAAAGCTGAACTTTGTCATTTTCTTTAAAAAAATCCATGAAGCCAACATGGCATTATTAAAATAAGAGATGTAGCTGCAAAGGCATAGCAGAACTTTTGTTCTCAAAGAATCTTAGTATAATAATTGTCATGGCAATATTGAAGCAAACAACTTTTGTGCTGAACAAACAGGCATTTCTGTTCTTACTAAGGCTACAGGAAAGTAGACATATGACATTAACCATCAATTCACTGCTATGGGAGTCATGATGTGACTGGCTGTCAGTCAGCACCACGTCAGTGCACTGGCAGGCTGTGACTCTGATGTCCAGAAAAGTCAGCTCTTATTCCAAGGACATTTCTAACCATTACTCACACTCACTTTGGATATGTTATGATACAATGCTGTCTTGTTAAAGAAAAAAATCATACTATTTGGCATATAATGATAAATATTGCTTTAATGAATCACCCTCACAGAAATAAAAATATGACCAATTCTACAGATCTTTACTTTTTGATTCTAACGTCTTTGTTTTAAAGAAATGAACTGGAAAAAGTTTTAAAATTATTTTTGGTATACACATAAAAAAAACTGTGAAATAATTTTGGGGCAAATTGTCCCTCTAGCCCTCGACAGAAGAATCCCATCAATCAGATGTAGTCATATCAATAGACTCTATTTAATGTCTTCACCAACACTTTTGAGGTTTCCATATGACCTTGAGTTATAGACGAGTGGAGTTTTCCTTAGCTAGGAGATTCAGCTCTTCAGGAACAAAATACATTGATGGGATACTGTGAGTTGTCTAATTGGCTAGTCTCTTAAAGATTGCCACTTATTCTTGCCAAGATAATATGGAAGATAGAACTAAAATTTGCAGAGAATCTCCCATGTATGTCTATCATTGCACTAATTCCCATAAAGAAACACTGGGAAGTCAGTATTACTCTGATGCGCACCCGATGTCTTAGGGAAATTAGGTCCTGAGAAGGTAAGGAATGTGCTCGAAACCGTGGAGTTGGTAAGAGAACTCCCAAGCTTATGTTCTTTCTAGAGTAGTGTTCATAGCAGACCCCTCCCCACAGAGTAACAATTTGAACAGAGAATAAAAAATTGAGAACATGTTAAGGAGAAAGAAAGAATAGAGAGAATGAGGTGCTCAATAAATACACGTCAAGGTTTGGGAAAGCAAAGTGTTCAGCAGTCAGAACACTGAGCAGAGAAGAAAAGGCAGAGGGTCCAACCTATTGGGGTGTGGGGGACCCAATAAACTTGGACAGATGCCTGGCAGCAAGCACTGCATAGAGAACTACAGCCACCAGTTCCTCAAATGGAGGAATCTGTGAATCATTAAAAAATGTTTATTTCTTTATGCCACAAATGATAAAACAGTTAGTCATAAAATATGAGTTTTTTTCCCAGAGTAATTGCTGTGAATATTTTTCAACCATTATTCTAAATGCTCAGTGTTTAGTGAAAAGGAAACGGTGTGTTCTGAACCAAAATTAACCTCCATTTGTCCACATGTGTGGAGGTTTAGAAACTGCAATATGCTCAACACATAGTATCACTGATGCTATCATAAGACAGCAACTGCATCTTCAGACAAACAATAAAAGTCATTTTTCATTTCCTTCTTCCAGAAAAGTCACTTTCTTTTACTTTATTATTGAAAAACACAACTGGGATATTAGTAACAATGGATTCCCAAATTATCATACTTTTTTTCTTATTAGAACAAGAACAGAAAGGGGAGATACACATATAAACCATGAAGTCCTATAATTAGGTTAGTCATCATTCTACATTGTCTTAGCTTTGTGGTGAGTTGGACTTCTCATGGAAGATACTGATTGGTCATCTAGGATATGCTGCTGGGGCTATATAGCAATGTCTACAGAGCACTTGTCTGGCCAAATAACAGCTTGGCATCGTAGCTTCCAGACACCCCACTGTCCAGTCTAGAAAATGGACATTGTATAGAAAATCTGATTTTGTGTAGTTTATTCATTGGAATTTATCATATCCCTGTGGTTCTGATACAAGTGAGGTGTTCTTGAGTACCTGAAACTCATCATTTGGTAAACAATTAGAAGTTCCCCATGATGTCTTAGAGCCTGACCTCTGCAACTTTAAGGTGACTTAATTTTCACTTTTTAAAAATAAATAGTTTTGCAAAAAGAAAATCCCATCTGAAGAGAGGATGAAATTAAAGGATAGTATGCATGGTAGTCCAATAATGTGGAAAATGTAATTAAAAGGTAAGTTCATTTTTGGTGCATTAAAAAAAAACCTCATGTCTAAGTTTGCTAATAACAAGCACATTCAAAAACTTCTGAAGATGCCTTACATGCATAGATTTCAAAAACATTTTTGTACCAAATTCCCCTTATCTTTGGGTTCTATTTTACATAAACATTCAGAGGTATGCTTGGATTAGTTTGCTGAGGCCGCTATGGCAAGGTTGCCACAAAGTAGGTGTGTTAACACCAGAAATTAATTACAAGACACTTCTGGAGCCCAAAAGTCTGCAGTCTGGATGTTAGCAGGTCTACTTTCCTCTGAGCTCTTCCTCCCTGACTTGCATATTGCCCCCCCCATTCCTTGATTCACCACATTGTCTTCCCTTTATTGGACCAGTGTCATAATGTGGTCTAAGAATATCAGCTATGTTAGATTAGGGATCACGCTAGCTATCTAACTTTAACCTCTTTCAAGAATCTATCCCCCAAATACAAGAGTTTGTGGGGACTCAATATGACAGAGCAGGGAAAGGACACATTTAAACAGATGAAGAAACATTAGCCAGTATGAAGCAGAGAGGGCAGATTCCAGGAAACAGAGGACAGAACAACAGCAGAGGGCCCCTAAAGACTGACAGACTTGAGAAAACAGGGACACGATGGTATGGTACTGCAGTGACTAACACCCCAGTGGCATTCAATGAACAGTGATCTGAATTGCACCAGCAGCCAAAACTCCACCAGCAACCAGGTGGGAAATGGTGTTTACTGGGAGATCAGGAGGTAATCCCACAAAATAAACTGCCTGTCCTGCTGGTCTCTTTGATTTGACCAGGAGCAGAGACAGAATGGCAGGTCCCAGATGGGCAATGTGGGAATAGGCTGGATTTCACAGCCCAGTCTTCTCCCTAGAGTTGAATCAGGTGCATTCTTGTACAGGAGGCAAAGGCTATGGGATAGGATTGTGCATACACTGAGCTGGGAGTGAACTCATTTCTGGCTCAGTGAACTGCAACAACGTGGTATCCTACAGGTTCTACACAAGATAGGTCTGGGTAGATCAAGAACTCTGGTAGTGACATATCAGGTGCTATTTTGTACTACGCGGCAAAGGCTTTCAGACTGCAGGGACAACTGTGAGCTGCGCATGTACCAAGCTGGGAGTGAACTCACTGAGCTCAGTGAATTGCACTGGTCCCACAGGGAAAATAATACCAACATTAGCATTGTACAGGTCAAAATAGATCCATGTTGCCCTCAGATGTAAAGGCCAGAATTAGAAGATATTTCTTGTCATCAAGGGGAAAGAAACAAAAAGCTGCAAACAGAGCTGGATCTGGCTAAAAAACTATTCAAGAATTGAAAGACACTGTTAAAAGATATAAGAGTTATGGGAGTTCCAGAAGGTACAGAAGGAGAAACTGAGTTTAAAAATGTATTCAGTGAAATAATAAAGGAAAATTTCCCTAACCCGGGGAACGAATTAGGAAACAACACACAGGAGGGGCAGAGAACTCCCAACAGGGTTGAACAAAAGTGGTCTTCATCATGACACATAATCAAACTCCCTTCAATTGAACAGAAGGAAAAGATCCTTAAATGTGCACGTGAAAAAAATCAATGGACCCATAGAAAAGTGGCAATTAAACTCATAAGAGACCTCTCACAGAAAACTCTACAGGCAAGAGGAGAATGGGGCAACATATTCCAGATTCTAAAAGCAAAAAATTGTCGGCCCAGAATAAAGTACCCATCAAAACTTTCTTTTTTCTTTGAAAATGAAATAAAATTCATTCACAGTAAAGAAAAGCTAAAATAATATGCCTCTTTCAAACCTGCCCTACTAATGATACTTAACTATTTTCTCTTGACAGAGAAGAGGAATAGCACCCACCAAAACCAAAGGCAAATATGAAGAACATCCCAGTAAAATAACAACAGAAAACTAAATCAATGAACGAACTCTTTGCTAAAATGACAGGACCAAATTACCACCCATTCATATTAACCCTGTTTGCAAATTGCTTAAATTCATCAATCAAATGTCAGAGTAGTAGACTGGAATAAAAAAAATCCATCTCTTTGTTGCATACAGGAGACATATCTCACCAACAAAGATCAAAGTTCAGCAGAAACTATATCTCATGAATTTTGATGTCTTATTTTTAAGTTTCATTTCTTTAAAACACTTAGCCATTAAATTCTTCACTGACTTGTAGATCACAGAGTAGTATCATTTTCTTCAAGAAGGTTTTTCATTTTCTTTTTCATTTCTCCAGTGTCATGCTAGTCATTCAGTAGCATGTTATTTAACTTCACAGCATTTTAATTTTTTTCTTCCTTTTGCTTTGCGGCTTTTGTTTAAGGGATGTGCAATAACTATATAGCAGAGACTATCATATGCAGTGGCATGTTATTTAACTTCATGGAGTTGTAAATTTCTATTTTTCTTCCTGCTAGTGATTGTGGCTTTTCATTAAAGATGAGATATAGTAACTGTGTAATATAGACTATCATATCCAGATGTTAGGATAAAATGCAGTATGCATCTCTACCTCCAGACAAACATGGATTCCCAATGAAACTATTAACTAATCTTGACATCGGTGCTGGACTCTCTGCAATTGTCCATGCCCACAATGATGGACATATGAGTGTTTATGAAGAACTATAGCATAGTAATTAAATGGGGGAACTCAGTGCAAGAGATAAGGGACTTAGGTGTGAGAGGAGTTAGACTGGGTGGTAGGCAGTTAGGGTTTTCTGGGTCCCCAAGTCATTTTTCTTCCCAAATATAAAGGGGCATTTTCCCCACCATGTCTTGGATTCACCAGAGCACATCTCTCCCAAGACAAATGCATATTTTATCAGGAGTGCTTCCCCCAGGAGACAAGGGTGACATTAACATATCTATTCCCCACCTGAAGCCTCCGCCCAATTCTGTCTCCAGCCATTGCCAAGGGGGAGGGCTTCAGACTGGCCTCTTTATCATTAGAAAGGGACCAAGGAAGTTGGCCAGTGACACCTTGCTGGCCTTTTGTCCCAAGGCCAGGTACCATGAAAACCAGGAATTTCCTTTGTTTATGGAGAAACATCTTTGAGGGGAACCTTTAAAAGATGCTTTCTCCACCATTAATATGGGTTTTTTTCTCTCTTAGCTTTTCCTCCTACCACTATGGCAGGGGACTAGGGTCTTTTTGTTTTTCCTCCTGCCACTATGGCAGGGGGTAAGGGTCTTTTTCTATCTCAGAACCCCCTCTCGTCACTAGGACGGGAGTCTCCTTTCTCAGCTTTTCTAATAAATCTTACTTTAAAACTAAACTGTGTCCGCATGAAAATTCTTCTTTCCTGCGAGACAAGAATTTGAGGTTGCTGCAGTATTCGGGGTTCAAAAACCCTACAACATAGGGAGTGGGTAAGAGAAATCCCGTGGCCTATGGAATTGTATCACAAAATGATGGTAATAACAAAAACAGTAAACTTTCAAAAAGAACACAATAAATTTAATTTATAGCAAAAAAGTTTGTAGAAATATCATTAAAACATAAGTTAATTTTGGCAAAATATTGTTTAAAAATAATGCCTAGTTTTTCATAGTACCTATTTTCCATGAGTTTTTTTTTTTTTTTTTTTTTTTGATGGTCAAAAGCCGTAGTTTATTAGTGGCCTCAAACTTTATACACTGAGGGCCATACAGGATAAGGGAGGAAGTATTGAGCTCATCAACAAAACCATCAATGCTTTTGTTTGGAACTCTTTTGTCTTGTATATTCTACCAGGTGTTCTCATATACATACTCTCCACTCAACTGTTCTTATGCAAATGATATCCAATAAGGTATACAAAAGGTAGCCATTTGGTTATTCTCCTCCAAATATTATCCAACCAACTGTAATCCTGTGCTCACTGACCTTCTATGGTCACAATGTCCTCCTACAAATCCCCCTTCTGTGTTTTGTAAAATTAGGCCTGAAAGATGTATGTAGGGTGAACATGCTCTTGGAAGAGCAGAAAAATGGGGAGAAACAATAAGGGCCTTTACAGAGTCATATTTTGAGGTCCCCGGTGCTAGGATTTCAGCTCCTAATTGGGACAACACAATCCAAACGAACTTGACTCATTTGGGACCATGTTGAGTTTGTTTTGGATATTTTCTCATGTAATTCTAAGAAAAACTCTGAGACAGTATTATTTAATGTTTCAAAAAGATATAAATGCAATGTGTTTAAATGTTTTCTAACTTCATATTCTTTTTATATTTAATTCTTAAAAAGTATATAACGCTAACAGAAGAATATAGGCTCATTTTAAAATTCAAAATACTTAAACATACATATACTAAACACTGAAAGTCCTCATTCCTTCAGTTCCTCTTTGATCTGTATCAGGTCATCAGTATGGTCAGTTTGACGTACAAAAGGTCCTTCAAGACCTTTTGCTGATGAACATATTTTAATACACTTCAATGTAGGGATTTTTTTTTAAAGCCTAGGATAGCATTATCACTTTCAGTGTACAGCTTTCTTCACATTTCACAAGATACCTTGGAAAATATATCTCCCTATACACCCCCATTATTTTAAGTGTATATAAAGTATTCTGTGGTATGAACATACCACACTATTTAACCTGAGTTCCTCTGCACTGGAAAAGGTCTATGGTGCATGTTCACTGAGTGATTCCTGCAGGTGTCATTATGTCTACAGCATCTGTCCAGAATTGCAGGGGTGTTTCACTGGCCTTAGTAGTGGTTTCCAATGGTGTTTCCAAATTATGAACCAGAGGCGACCTATAGAAGAGTTACCATTCTTTTCATGTGTTATTATTTGACCCCTGACATAAAGCAGCAAATATTCCCCGACATTATTTTATACAAAAACTCTATGAGAAAAATGGACATATGGGACAAGTGGGAATTTACCTTATACTCATAATTAGTAACCATGTGAACAATTCTGTGAATGCTATGAGTTTTCACAGCCTCAATGAGGAGGATTGCTGGTTAAGATGTATAGTTAAGGTGTGTAGAAGGGATGGAAATTCTGTTTCCACTGTCTACATTGGCTTTCTTCACTCTACTTTGTTGCTAGCTATAAATCCTTTTCCTGCTGTATTGCCAGCCACTCAACTAACACAGGTATTTTCATTGATCTGCCTTCAGATCCAAATTCAGTATTGCCCAAATATAAATTTTAAGAATTGCAGAATTTTAGAGCTGGAAAGGACTTCTGAGGTTTCTGTAGTTCAGCCTTCTCATTGCTTGAGTTGTGAGCTGCTACCTGTATCTCCTGTTGGAATCTGCCCATAGCACGCTTCAAAGCAACAATGCTAGAGACCATAAAAGTGAACTGTTTCCAACTGAGGTTGAAGCAAAAAGTCTGATGAAAATATTCTCTCTAAAACATATCCCAACTCTTTCCAACTCTAGTCCATACATCCAGAAGCATTTGCCTGAATGATTGCAATAGTTTCCTAAATGCCACTTACGCTTCTTTCTTCTGCTTTGCATCGTAAGCCTGCAGCCAAAGCTACCTTTTGAAGTTCAGTTCTACTCTAAACTGCCTACAGGCCTCTGGAAGTTCCCTTTTGTGCTTAAACTATGATCTAAACACCTTATAACGTCCTTCACAGTCTAGGCTGTACGTACCTGTGATTTTACTCTTTCTCATCTCCCAGCACTCCTTCTCTTACTCACTAAACTTCAGATAGGCTGCAAGTACTCATTTAACATAGGAAGTTCCTTTGAACTATTCCTACATCCATACTGCTCAGGCATTCACATAATTGAGCCCTTCTGTGTCATTCAATTGTCACTCCTCATTTTACTTCGCTTTTCATGCAATCTGAAACAGTAAATCAATTAGTTCTTGGTAAAGGACTTATCACTATCCAGTATTTTTTCTTTTAATTAGTTTGTATGCACATTTGTAAAATGTCTTCCTGCATTAAAGCAAATGTTTCAGGAGACCTGGCTCTTCATATGATTTTCCAATATATTATACATTGAAGATTAATTCTTGAGCCCAACAACTAGTTTGGTTTTAAAAATACTGAAATGCTCCAAGCTGGCACTTTGAAGCAGTGGGTTAAGCCACTGACTATGATGCCAGCATCCCCTTTGGGCACTGGTTCAAGTCTCAGCTGTTCCACTTCCAATCCAGCTCAGTTCTACTGGGCTTGGGAAGACAATGGAAAGTGGTCCAAGTGCCTGTGTCCCTGCCACCCATGTAGGAAACCCAGGCAGAAGCTTCTTGCACCTGGTTTGACATGACTCTGCCCTGACTATTGCAGCCATTTGGGAAATGAGCCAGTGGATGGAAGATTTCTCTGTCTCTCCTTCTCTGTGAGTCTGCCTTTCAAATCAATCAATTAATTATTAATTTTATAAAAATTTCAATATGGTAACAAAATTGTAATCAAGAATTTAAGATTGTCACATGCTACTTTCACCTGTCATACAGTTAATTAGTCACTATTTTCAAAACATCAATTCATTGGGAACTTAAGGATAGGGAAGAAATAAATACTTATAACAACTAGTCAATATTCTAGATACTTTGATAGTCAACTTAAAATATCTATGTCCATTCAAGAAATGCAATTTAGGTTTAATTTAAATGAACATAAAGAATAGACCTTTCCTAGGCCTCCTGGATTCATTCCTATAATCCCTGTGACTGAAATGACCTGCTTAACTGATTTTCCATTTCACATCTAATGTTTCCCTTGAAGTATCCTGACAAAATCTTATTACCTTCTAAAGACAGAGGACCTTGTCGCTTCCCTATGAAACAAAATAAGGGAATTGTGAAATGAGAAAGATAATACTAACTGCATCCTTAGGAATGAAAACTGTTTTCATGAATAAACTAAAAAGAATTAGAGCGAAACCTGTTGACAGGAACTATGCCAATACTTTGGCACTATTAACTCCCTTGTATCGATACTCTGTCTATAAAGTGATTGGTAAAATTTACCAGACAAGTTGGAACAATTAGGAAACTGGCAACAGGTTTTCCATTCCTCTGCTTGCCCTTGGGAATAAGAAACCAAATAAATTTTATATGTAGCAGCTCTACAAAAAATAGGAAAAGAGGTCAAACCTTTGGAGCCAAAATGGTCCAAAAGTGCCCTAGGAAGTTGTCCAGGGATTACGGAGTGACCCTGGAGGCTTGGCTAAAAGATTCTCAAGTATTTCCAAATCAAACATCTAAGGCACAATATTTAATCAAATTGTCTTGAACTTGTTAGCTTGAAAAATTGGTACGTGACTATGAAGAAATCTTTTCTTATGAAGCTTTAAAAAATTTTTTTTTGTTTGCTTTTTGGCAATGTTGCTTCTGTCATGGCCAACAGCCAGAAAAAAAAATTCTTCAAATTATTTGAGGACTTTAGGTTCTCATAAAAAAAAAAAAATCAGTGTCAGTTTGATTCTGCAAGCAGTACAGATTTGGCTCAAGTAATGCTATGGATTTTAAGTAATATTAGGTCAGAGACTTAGCATGCCTGTGTCCATGAAAATGCTTATAACAACAGCAAGGAAGTTGTGGGCTGTTTTTGAGTAACTTTAAGGAAAGAACAGGCAGACATCTGCTCATGATTCTTTAGGCATTCATCTACTAAGGATAGTTTGAATCCTTTCCACTACCATAAAAGCTTTAAAGCAAAAAACTAAAACTTAAAGAGATTCTATGGTATCAAGTGGAACTGAAAAAAAGGAAGAGTATTTAAGATATGACTATAATAGAAAGGTATTAAACAAAGCAAACAAGCTAAAGTGCATGTCAGTCAAAAATCTTTTCCGTATCACTTTTAATAGAGAAGCTATCAATATCTTTTAAAAATATTTTAAAAGCAGCAAATGGTGATGTAGCAGAACAGGCAAAGCCACCACCTGTAACACTAGCTTCCCATAAGGGGGGCTCATTTGCATTATGGATGCTCCACTTCCAATCCAACTCCCTGCTAATGCACCTGGGAAAGGCAGCAGAGGATGGTCCAAGTATTGGGGCCCTTGCCACTTACATTGAGGACTCAAAAGAAGTCTGAGTTTTTGGCTTCATCTTGGCTCAGCATAGTCATTGATGCCATTTGGGGAGTGAACCAGTGGATGGAATATCTCTCTCTCTCCTGTTCCCTGTAGCTCTTTCAAATAGATATATAATAAAAAATATAATAAAATCTTTAAAATCAATATTGATTGCATTCCAGAATCAACAGCTAATGAGATGTGTGCCATGGGGTAAGGGATGGGAGGCAAAGTCAGTAACAGAAGCTATACTGTCTGGCACCTGCTGTCTCAAACAGAAACCAAGAAGTGAATGGGGCAATATCTTCTATTGAACAATCACTCTTTTTCCCAGTGGCCATAAACTTTTGGTTCTTGCACTCTCCATACTTAGACATTTTGTATCTGGAATATACCATTGATATAATCTCATCTGTATTCTGGGCTGCAGTCATCTTCCTGCTCCCTTTCCCTCACTCCTATTTCAGTGCTACTCAGCATTTCTGGCAAGCCTTAAAATCTGGCTCTTCATGTTTCCCTGACACCAGGTTCTCTAACTTTGGTTCAGTTCTCTTTGTTGCCCAGTACTTTAAAAATTTTGTTTTGTTGGCCTCTGCCTGATTTTTCCACTTTTCTCTTTTAAAATCTTTCTATGTCCATCTACCCTTTCTTAATATGCTTCTGTCTCCTAAATAAAGTACAAATCATTTTCCTTTACCATGAATATTCCTTTTCTTGTCATCTGCTTTCTCCTCTGGGACATGGGGGATCAGATGGATGCATTCCTCTTCACAGCCGCAGTTTCTACCTCTGTTTCAGTTCACTTATTGGGGGTTTATCATTACAAACCAACCAACCAATCAACAAACAGCACACCCATCTCTCTGTGATTCCACATATGAGGAAGTGTCTCTGTTACACACTTCAGGAGAATAATGCTATGGTTTGTCCTCTCCAAAACTCATGCTGAATGCAATGGCCATTAGAATAGGATTAAGCGGTGGGCTCTGTAACAAGTAATTATGGCAGTTTCTGCCTTTGTCAATGGGTTATTTCTTTTAACATGGAAAGGAGTTAATTTAAGAGGTGGGTTCTTAATAAAGAGGGTGTATCAGCCTGGTGTTTCTGCTTTGCACCCGGTTGCTTGCACTGGTGCTATGATATGATGGCAGTATACAGGCTCTTAGCACAGGGCTATGCCCCCAGAACAATAAACTACTGCTTAGCCACTTCCCAGTTTCTGGTACATTACAGCAGCAAAAAACAAACCAAGAAAATGATTCATACTCATCTGTTCCATCCCCCCTTCTGCTCTTGCTTCTGTTCCTTTTTTTTTTAAGATTTATTTATTTTTATTACAAAGTCATATATACAGAGAGGAGGAGACAGAGAGGAAGATCATCCGTCTGATGATTCATTCCTCAAGTGACCTCAACGGCCAGAGCTGAGCCAATCCGGAGCCAGGAGACAGGAATCTCCTCCAGGTCTCCCACGTGGGTGTAGGTACCAAGGCTTTGGGCCATCCTAGGCTGCTTTCCCAGGCCACAAGCAGGGAGCTGGATGGGAAGTGGAGCTGCCGGGACTAGAACTGGCACTCATATGGGATCCTGGCACGTTCAAGGCGAGGACTTAAGCCACTAGGCCACTGCGCCAGGCCCTCACTTCTGTTCTTAACACTTTATAGAAACACCTCTCTCTCTTCTCTCTCTCTGTGTAATCTTTTAGCAACATTTATGCTACTGAACATCTAGGAATTCTCTCTTATTTCCTTGCTTCTCCCACTGTGCTTCTGGGGCTCATATGGCTCTTTATCCTCTTTTTTTAAAATTCTTTGTTTTTCATGATACATCTCCTTAGGCTCAGGGATTTCTCCTCCCACCCTTCCCTACCTCCCCACTCGGACTGTTTTCTCCTATATTGTAACAACAATTTGGTCCCTCTCTATCCTCCTTCTACCTGAAGACTCTCAACAAAATCAAGGTTTCCTTCTCTTACCATTTTATACTCTATACCTAATATACCACTTCCAAATCTTTAAACTTCATGCTTTTTGGGTTTCTAAGATTTTTAGCCCTCATCTGTTTGTCACATCAAAATCCAATGCACTACTTGAATGTATCAATTATGAGTCCAGCCTTATGTTAAATTCCATGGTATTTCTTAATCAAATTTATTATTTTATACTTCCCAAACATTTCCCATAGCTGAATTATTTCTGGTAGTGGTATTGAACACTTTTCCAGAATCCTGAATGCTTAGTTTTCATTTAACAAATTTCTAGTCCATGCTCAACGTTGAAGTCTATAGTCTTAGGTCCTGGATATAAGTGAAGGAATGATATGAACAATGCTGTTGCCTTAATGTGATCAGAGTAGGATAGAGTTTGATAAAGGGAAGATTAGTGGTTATAAAGAAAGAAAACAGATGAAATTACTATTCTGAAAGGTTGGGATGAGTTAAGAAGATAACCCAGGGCCAGACACAGTAGCCTAGAGGTTAAAAGTCTTGATCTTACACAAGCTGGAATACCATATGGGCACTGGTTCTTATCCCGGCAACCCCACTTCCCAACCAGCTCCATGCTTGTGGCCTGGGAAAGCAGTCAAGGACAGCCTGTGGCCTTGAGACACTGCACCAGGAGCCTTGTGCTCCTGGACCCTGGCCTTGGATTGGCTCAGCTCCAACCGTTGCAGCTACTTGGGGAGTGAATCAACTGATGGATCATCCTCTGTATCTCTCCTCCTCTCTGTATATCTGACTTTCCAGTAAAAATAAATAAATCTTTAAAAAAAAAAGAAAATAAATAAAAAGATATGCAAGAAAGCCCCTTTGGGGTGGTGACGTTTGAACCGAAAGTTGAAGACACAGAACACCAATCACATGAATCTTGTGGAAAGAACTTGTTGAACAATGGGTTCAGTGAGTACACAGACTACACATGCATGTATCATTTGTGCCCTTTATTCTCTTCAAATTCACCGCTGTAATTTCAAATGTTTGCCAAGTTTTACAGAATGATCTTATCTTTGAACCACTTTGTATCTACTTCCTTCCTCCAATTTAATTCCTTTTTCCATTTCATTTATCATCCATTTTCTGTTCTAGTGTAATTCTCACATGAATAAAGAATGAATCTTAGAGGGGCTGGCACCACAGTGTAGCAGGTTTATCATCTGCCTGTGATGTCGACACCCCTTATGGGCATATATTCCATCCTGGCTGCTTCACTTCTGATCCCGCTTCTTGCTAGTGGCCTGATAAGGAAGCTGAAGGTGGTCCAAGTCCTTGGGCCTCCACACATGTGGGAGACCTGGAAGAAGATTCTGGATTTAAGTTTTGGACTGGCCCAGCTCAGGTCATTGTGTTCATTTGTGGAGTGAACCAGAGGATGGATGATCTCTCTCTGTCTCTCCTTTGCTCTCTGTGTAATATAAATAAATGTAAGTAACATATCAATATATTAATATAATAATTATATATTAATATATGTTATATATAAATTTATTTTATATATTAATATATAATTAAGACACTGCTATATTTTATATAATAATCTACAATATAATACAATATTTATAATTAATATAATAATATAAGTAAAATAAATAAATCTTAATAAAGTGAATGAATCTTTCTAATGGTAAACCTAAGGCATTATATTCTCTCTCCAAATCCTCTTGTCACTTCTACTATCACTGAACTACTGAAAAAATTAGTAGGCTAACATTCAAATATCTTCATAAGTAAATCTCAAAATATATGCCAATATTTGACTTCCACAATGCTACGAGCGATCAAAATGACTCTTCAGAAGCTATGCTGAGCAATCCTGCTTTCAGAGCGGCCTGTTTGTTCAATGGCTGGCACTGTGTGCCATTCCCACACACCCATATGGCTTACTCAGAGTCCTCCAACCTCTATCTCAGATCCTTTGGGAATCTTTTCCTTTAGAAATCTTCTAATTTCTGCTTTAATTGCAAAAGTTTACTTTTTATTTATTTTTTATAACATTTTCACTTTTTACTCTAGAATATTCTTAAGGACACAACTTTTTTTTATATACATCACTTACTATATTACAAATACTTAATGTCAGTGACTGTGTTGTTTGTACTAACATAGCAATTCACACATAGCTAGCTTTGGACAGTATTTATTGAGCTAATGAAGGCATCACCAGTGGCTTCTCCATTACCATGTCTCAGGAGACATCTCTGGGAAAAAGGCAGAAAGCAGTTTTGAAACAGTCTAGTTCAATTCAGTCTGGTCAAGTGATTAAAAGTTTACACTGAGTAACTTTAAAAGTAATATCTTTAATGCTGCATAACCAGTATGGTATGAAATAAATTATTTTGATCGAGATAATAGTAGATTGATTTCCTGTTCAGAATACATAAAACCTCTTAGCACTACTCAGTGCTGAAAAACACACATGATCACAATTAAGAATCTTGTACTTACCACATTACTACATGTTCTGTAGCGGATATTTCTTCCTTCACAGCTCCTATGTTAAAAACAGAAAAATAGGCATCATCTATAGTTATAAAAGCTTGAAACTTTACACTAGGTTTTAAATTAAAAACAATGATCTATACTATTAATCAAAGCACTTCTATTTTCTCCAAAGCATATTATATGAGGAATTACCACTAAGTACCAAACTGAGCAGATCCATAAATTGGTATGTATGAATTTATTTCTTCATAACATTTGAAGGTAAATATTCATCTTACTTCAAAGACTTGAAAACAAATAGTATACTTTTTTTCATTGTCACAAAAATGTTCCCTTTATCTTTTTTTAAAATTGAGATTTACTTATTTATTTGAAAGGCAGATATTCACAAAGAGAGAGAGAGAAATTCTATCCATTGATTCACTGCTTAAACGGATGTAGTGGCCAGGGATGGGCCAGACCCGGAACCAGGCGCTTCTTCCAGGTGTCCCAAATGGGTCCTGGGACCCAAGTGCTTGAACCATGTTCCACTACTTTTACAGGCTCATTAATCAGGAAGCTGATCAGCTGGGACTCGAGCAGGTTTCCATATGAGATGATGGCAGTGAAAGCTAGTTTTACTTGCTGCACCAAAGCGAAGTCCCCTTACATACCCATTGAATATAATTTGGAAAGCACAAATTACCAGAAAGAAAAAAATAAAAGTCCCTTGCAATTGCTTTATCTAAGGTTAACCACTGTTATTTTGTTTTATTCATTTCTAGTACAGAGTAAACCACACCACTTAAACAACTTTGTAGGTTAGGGTGAACAGCTTTAAAGAAACCATTTTGAGAGCTACATAATATTCCATCAAATGATAAAACAGACTTTGTATAATCTAGCACTTATCACTTCAGTAATTTCCAAACCAGGGTTTGACAAACGAGAATGTCACAAATCATTTCCACATGCTTTAGTTCAATCCAAATGTGTGACCACATCGTTTGAATAGATAAATTTCTAAAAGGAGAGTAGTTGGGCTAAATGGAATGAACTTTTGTAAGACTATAAATATTGCCAAGTTGCATTCCACAAAAGTTTTATTATGACATATTCCCACCAGCAATACATGGGAGTTTCCATTTTACTGAATTCTTATAACAAAAATAATAGATCTTATACAAAACATTCAATGATGACATTTAATTCATGAAATGACTATACTCTTCAAAAAATTCAACTTTTTGAAAAATAAGTAAAATTATACTACCAAATATTAACAGAATGTTGATACTAATAGCTGATAGGTACTGTTATTATTGGGAACGTTAACCCCCCCAAAAAAATTATCTGAAAGCACAATTATACCTTGTCTATTTTAGAGCCAAAGAAAAGACCTTGAGCCTAAAGATTATAATCGTATTGACTATAGTATTACAGTTAGTGTGCATTAAAAAGTGAAATGGAAATGCTGGCAAGATGTTGGAACCATGGAAGAAAGAGAACTGACAGAGACAGGCAGGTGCCATGGTCCAGTCCCTCAGTGTCCCAGACACAGGGCAGATGAACTTCACTCCTTCAGATCCCACTGTCAAGTTTGTTTATTTTGATAGAAATGGCTCACATGAACCTAGTTGATGCTACGAACATGAAGTTCCTACGAGGAAACTCCACAGTTATAATATTATGTGGGCTAAGCTACTTGCCAAGAATGCTCTGAATTTTCATGATTGTTGAGAAGCAGAGAGGGCTAGCAACTCTGATCTGCACAGCCTGGGTTAGTCTGGTCCATGTGATGGACAGTTCTATTCCTTGCTATAAATTAATAACCTGGCATCCTAGTTTGAAATATTAATCTCACGGGCTGAGTTACTGTGAGTCTACTCCCAAGAAAAGGATCTGTTGTTGGGGTTATTGCTGAAAAATATCAAGTTTCTGAGGCTCAAAATACATGAGCTAGGCTCCAGATGATGGTAGATTTACAATGTAATGAATTCTACAACTGGGAGGCCTTTGGTAGAATGCCACTTATACATCAGTGTTTGTTGAATTCGATATGCTTTTCAAAATGGAAAGTTTTGCTGCGTATGTAACCCAGTGTAGTGGCTAAGAGTACCCACTTTGAAATGAGACTCCTTTTGTCTGAACTCTTGGCCTCCGTACCTTCAATTTCTGTACCACAATTTTTTCATCTGTAAAATGGGATAATGTTACTTATCTCCTGGGATTAATGTGAGGGTTAACTACACTAACATTTGTAATTCTGTTCATTAGTGCCTAGCTCAAGACAGCATTTCACTGACATTTGATAAATTCAGTGCAAAATGTATGTCAAAATAAAACAGACTTTGAAAAAGACTTGAAAGGCATACAGGCATGCAAGGATTTGCTGCTTATGTGTTTGCTGACCACCAGTTCTATTTTCTTAATTTAGAGTTCATTCATTTGAGTTATAAGAGATTACAGCAATAACTTCTTATTTTTAACTTCATAGTAGACAAGGCAAAGCCACGAAAGCTTCAAAACTGAAGATACAATAATACATTTTAAAGTGAGTTCTGTGTCAATCACTGAGACAAGAATATTCTATAGTTATCACTTACTTTTTATTTTCCTTTCCTTATCTTACACCCTTTGAAGAAGTCCTGGAAATAATTCTGAAATAAGAGTGTGAGGGTCTGGATTATAGGTTTTGCTTTTCTACTTGCGTAAGTCTCTTGTCCCTTCAGGCACTTCCTTTCCTCACCTAGCAGTGGCTGTGTCAATGCCAGTGAATAAGGTCATGATCATTTACTGCCATCGTGGACAAAGCTCTGATCAAGTACCATTGGGGGTTATTTCAGGGATATTACTTACTAAATAAAACAAAGTACAGCAGAAAGATATCCACCTCAATAACTGAAATGAACCTTTCCCTAGATATCTTATACTACAAAATACCTGTGTGGATTTTACAAGGATCCTTGTATAATAAAAGATACAGCATATAATGTAAACTGTTGATTTGTGTACTTCTTATTCACAAAGTGGGCATTTGGCACAGCAGCTCAACTTGCCACTTCTGATGCCTGCATTTGCACAGCTCAGAGCCTGATTAAAGTGCTGGCTACTCTGCTTCTATTCCAGCTTCCTGCTTTACTCTGTACCATCCACATGAGAAAAGAGGATAAAGTTCCGGGATCCTGGTTACTGCCTGTCTGAGCTCTGGCTGTTGTGCGCATTTGGGTAATGAATCAACGGGTGGTTTTTTTTTTTCTATCTCCTGTTCGGATAAAATGAGAATTTAAAAAAAAATTAAATATTTCTTTTAGAGTAAAGAAAACTAAAAAAAAAAACCCCCAAAGAATTTCACAATATCCAAAGAACACTCTATAATTATCTGATATCTGATACTAACTGACAAATCACTGATACATATTCTGGGCTGTCTTACCTTATATTACCTTTTTATTGAGAGTTCATGTGATTTGACCTGAAATATGATACTAAGTATTAATACTTAGAGGAACAGAAATATAGCCTAGTGACTAAAAATCCTGCCTCTGGGATAGCAGGATGCCTAGGTCATGATGCTAATTTCAACTCCTGTCTCCTGCCTTCTGTTAGTGCAGACCCTAGGAGGTAGTTGTGATGGCTCAACTCCCTGGGTTTTTGTGACTCACATGGGAGACCTGGACTGAGTTTCCTGCTTCTGATCTGGGCCTTTCCTTAGTCCTTGCTAATTCAGATAACCACAGAGTGAAACGGTGATGGTCACTCTTTTTGATTCTCTGTTCCTTTCTCTTTCTCTCAAACAGAATTAAAATTTTTATTCAAAACTGGCAATTCTTAAGCACAAAAAGCTGCTCACTATGGAAAAGCATGGTTAGTGAAGAACAATTAGCCTGTACACTCTATTCAGTACGTGCTATGGGAACCTAACCCTGCTTTATGTGTTCTATGCACATTACTTCTAGTTTTCAACAATTTTGCAAAATTTTATTATTTCCATTTTAATAGATAAGAATGCTGATAAAAAGTCAAATACACAGAAAAGAGGAAGGCAGGGACTTGGATCCAGGATTGACCAACAGTAAGAATGAAACAATAAGAATGAAACAATAAGAAATGAAAAGGTGTACACAACATATAATTAGTAATATACTAACAGCAGGCTGTAATCTGGGAAACTGAGCAGGCAGTTGGCTTGGGGCTTAATTTTACCTCATTGTTGATGCAGCAGTATCAGTGGCTTCTTTTCTTCTGGAAAATTCACTTCTAAGAAAGCATCCCTAGATACATATTGGAACAGCTCCAAAAAAACCGCACTCTTCAGTAAATGCAATGCCAAGAACTCCAGTGCAGAGAAGCTTATATTTTGAGTTCAAATTTATTAAAATTGAATATAAATTTTACATCAGCAACAGAGTGACTATTCTACCACAAGGAGTTCTTTCTTGCCAACTGTGAATACATTTATCTGGCATAAAAGCCTCATCTGGGAAGCAGAATATATTCTCTATCTTCCACCCATGTTTTTGCTTTCTCCCCTTTTGCCTCTGTCCTTCCTTCTCTCTCTTTCTTCCTTTATTTTTGTTATACTTCTTTAATATAAAACATCTGAGCATTTTCTTTAAACTTCATTGGTAAAGTTGAAAACAAACATTAGAAAATCCAATTTAAATGGATTTTAAAGACAGTTACAGGCCCCGATAACAGAGGATTTAAAGATATGTATTTTCTCAATGCAAGCTATACAACATGTGACTGTGTTTAGTGAACTGCACATTGTACCAATCATGTGCTCAAAAACTGGCTCAAGTTTAGAACAAAATACAAGTGTTACAATACATTCTAGAGTGAACTTCATATTTGTTTCAGCATTTCACATCTAATCAGTCACCTATTAATTTGGTTGGATTGTTCTTTCTAAAACAGTAATAATTTTCAACCACAGGCTATTGTTTATGAATCACTCAGACCTTAATTCACTTGTAATGAGATTAGGACAGGTTTGAGTCATAATTCTTCTTTTATTTACACATACTCCATCCAGACTTTTCAATCTTGATGTTATCTTAGTGTGAATGAGTATGATTTAAGAATCTTAGAAGACATGGGTTGCCACGGAAAACTGAGAACTTGTTTTGTAGGATTAAGTAACTTCTTTGTTTGCACCTGTTTCCCATATTAGGCAGAGGTGTATTCAGTTTATCTCTCTTTTACCTTACAACTCTTCTCATCTCCTCCCAAAATAAAGAAATCTTCCTGGAGACAAAACTAGAGATAGACAATGCTCTCAGTAGAGAGCTTCATGGAAATCTGGTAACTGTATTTAGAACTTCAGTGTTCTTAAGGACAACTGCAGTTGAATAAGGCTCATGCAATCTCAGGTTTCATCTTTCATTTACAAAAAGGATGTTCAAAAATCATTTCCAAAAAAGAATGTTCATAAATAACAGGTTACTGCTGTGTTTCTTTGCGTTTAATTCTGCATACATTGGCAAAGATTTGCAGAAAAGGCTAGTCTATCTTTCTGCATATCCCTCTTCTTATAGTCACCCAAAAGGAAACTATTAACTCTACAAGAGAACAGACATAAAACCACATTGGCAATTTGATCCCAAAGCTTCCTGGGCCACGTAGACTGTAGGCTCTAGAATGACCACAAAATGGGCAAGACAAGCACATCACTACAATAGCAGAGCTTTCAAAAGTACTGGAGCACTGCTCCCCTTCTGACTTAAATTTGTGGGGCAGTACTTCAGGGAGCCAGGAGGCAAGGGTTGTCACTTCATCCCAAGGACACAGTTGAAATACTTCACTGTCTTTTTGTTTGCTTGTTTTTTACCCCTGGAGAAACAACATACTCTGAGAAGACCTGTAAGAACCAAGCACAAATATGCCCTCAGCTTTCTTTTTGGTTTCATAGACACACATTTGTAAGAGGTTCTTTAGGAAGCAACACCAGATACCAATCAGCTCAGCCTTTAACAGCAAGCTCTGTAAGCCTTTGAGCATCATGTGTTAGGCTGTCCTTCAATGCTCACTGTCATGAGGTACGGTTCAAATTGGATGCTGAAGACATAGTGGCTGAACTGCAATCTGTGGAGAGTAGGTGGTTTGCTGTAGTTTACCTAGCACAACTGCAAAGAGGAGTCTAATGACTTACCAGCACACAGTTCTCACATTTCAGTCATTTTGTTACCTGTCACTTTTTCATCCTTGCACTTTTGAAAAATCCTCCTTAATGCTTTGCATTTTACTCTAAGAGTTACAATTTACAGTGTGTTCTTGAAGCATCAAATGAACCTGTGTACTGAAAACATTATTTGTGGGGAGTATGGTCCCCATAAAAAGTCAGTTTGGCCTGGTGGTCTCTTCAGCTACCCTGCCTAAGTTATTTCCTCGTTATACCCTAAACAATCAGAAATGTCCTGGTATGTATTCCCAGGGAGTACTTTATTGATGTTAACAGATTTGAATTTTTGATACATTTAATAAGTGTGTTTACAGTTATTTGGACAGCCTTTTGTGTACTTCCAAATAGCTACCACTTGGAAAAAAATAAAATCACAGGTAATATTCTAACCATTTATACTTAATCTGAAAATAATTGTCTATGAGAAACACTGTTCTTATAACAGAAAGATGTCTTTGGCCTTCATTGTGGATGAACTTCAGAGTTTTTCCTCTATTTGAGGGTAAATCTGTTCATTGGAAAGAGCCACTAAAATTCTAGAAATATAGTCATTCTCCAGTATTTATGGATAGGAATGGTTCCAATGCCCCTGGGGATACCAGCATCTGCAGATGCTTAAATCCCTAATGCAAAATGCGACAGTGTTTGCTTAGAACCTACACACATCTTTCCATATACTTGAAATCATCTCTAGATTATTTATATAACCTAATATACATGCTATGTAAATAGTTCTTTTGCTGCATTGTTTAGGGAATGATGACAAGAACAAAAGTCTCTAAATGTTCACCACAGACACAACTTCTACTCAAGTATTTTTAGCCTGTGGTGGGTTGGCTCTGTGGAGGCAAAGGCAAAGGATGCAAAGTGTCCTTTGAACACACGGAAGAGACAGAGGTCCCAGTCACTTTGGGATCTCAAATGTGTACATTAAAAGTCTCTTTCTCCCAAGTAGTTAGTTGAGAGTTCTCAGAAACTCAGACAGAATGGCTGTTTTATTCCACTGCTTCTTGAACATGTGATACATTGCACAGCCCAGGAAAGTATGTGCTCAGGGAGAGATTCGTTTATTTTTTCTGACTATATAGATATACAAGCCAAACTATTATCACAGCTTGCTAACTGCAGCTTTTGAAAGCGCTTTCTGTTGTAACAACACAACAGGAGGTGTGCTGCCAGGCGACATCCATCAGCAGGTGAACTGCTGGAAATTCAGAGTCCATGGTCACACCGAGTTCTCTGCAACCTGCCATAGGCCCTAACAGTGTGCTGAGCCAAAGAAGAATTAGCTCTAACACTGTATTTTTAAAAGAGATTTATTTATTTTTATTGGAAAGTCAGACCTGCAGAAAAGAGGAGGAGAAACAGAGAGGAAGATCTTCTGTCTGTTAATTAACTCCCCAAGTGACCGCAACAGCCAGAGCTAAGCCAATCCGAAGCCAGGAGCCAGGAACTTCCTCCTGGTCTCCCACGTGGGTGCAGGGTCCCAAAGCCTTGGGCCATCCTCAACTGCTTTCCCAGGCCACAAGCAGGGAGCTTGATGGGAAGCGGAGCTGCTGGGATTGCCACCGGGGCCCACAGGGGATCCCAGCATGTGCAAGGCAAGGACTTTAGCCGCTAGGCCACTATGCTGTGCCCTAACGCTGCATCTTAAGAGAAATTTTATACTGACCAGGAGTTAGTACAGGCTGAGGAAAAGAAATAGTGCCCTCATTTGTGGACTGGACTTAAACGTGTTTGTCATTGATGACATTTCTTTGTCACTGATAACATGTTTCTGTGACCTTAGTTTTAAAACTCATTACTTCTGTTTCATACTAACTTCTCATTATAGAAATGTTTTAAATGTGGACCCAAGTTATACATCCTGAATTATGCATACAGATTAATAAAAATTCAACATAAACAGATGTCATGCAGGTTTGGAAAACACCTTCTAAGACAAAGTTGCCTCTGGTTGTTCAATTTTGCCATGACCAGAGGAAATTCAGAAAGTTTCCTCACATTTTTACAAAGTCTTTAGCAACAGTTTAGGCACTAAAGAGCAGTCAAATTAAAATTTGACCCACATGAGAATATTATAGACTGAATCTTGGACTTGCCCTTTGAGTTCCACATTGAGTTATTTGCTTCATAAGTGTTTGGTAGGCTGTAAATTACACCTAGAAAAATTACTGCCAATTTTTCCTCCGTGACTTTATATATCTCTGCTTGTTTTTCAAAGAAAGACATGATACAACACAACATTAAATTTTCTCAAATGTGGGCTGGGGTTATGAAAATGAGAAGTATGTTCATGTAATCAAAAAGGAAGCAGTATAACATTGTAAATGTGCAATAATTATATCAGGCTTCTAATGAAGTCAGAAACTGCTTTGTGCATATTACAAAAAACACCTAAAGACACAATGTAAAATGAGCATCCTGACAGTGAAAATGAGAACCTGTGTAGCTTTTTGTTGCTAGGCTTTTTCATAATACTTGTTGATTACAATTAGCATTTTACTGGATATACAGCTGGGCCCATTTTACTGAATATCCAGCTGAGCCCATTTGAGGCAAAACATTGTAAATGCTACAAAATTGTTGATGTTGCTTGACTTTTATCAAAGTTATCACTTAATTGGTACCGATTCACATTTAAAAGAATAGAAAACAGTAATATAATACCTGGTCAAAAACTAATGGAATGTAGTCTAGATACTAAGGATGGAAGGAATTTGAACAAAGAAGAGGTAGGTAAGGGAAAAATAATTTAAGAGCCATCTTACACGATACGTCCTTCAAGGAGCACAGAAGTCCTAAACACATGATGAAAGGAAAGAAGCGTTTAAGAATGAGTCCTCCCTCCCTACGCGTGCTTCTCCAACTCAGATTACTAGAGTCCTCCCTCCCTACGCGTGCTTCTCCAACTCAGATTACTAACGTAGGTCCCTGTCCTGGACTCCATGGAGTAAATTCACATGACAGTAACTAGGTACCTATGATATGCAAAACAGTAAAATATAAAGAAAAATACTACAAAATCTTTGACTACAGGACTGGGAGTCTAGTCAAACATAAACACTACAACACAGCCAGACAACATGAAGATAACTAAAAGTAGTGCAATAAAATAGTTAAAACTAGAGTCCAGTGAGACTGTGGGTCACTGTTGGAAATAGTTTTAAATAACATTTAGGGTTTTAATACATAAACATAGGAGTGGACTACTGTAGGAGGAGGGCTCATCAGAAGAGGAAGTACAGTGGCAATCAAGTGCCCAGCAATTGGAAAAACTACAACACAGGTTTGTAATCACCCAGGACTCTTTTACCTTTAGAAAATCATACATTCCTGTCTCATTTACTTTCACCCACTGTGATCTAAATGTTTGACCTGAATGGTAGTGCCTAGCAATGAAGCTGACATATGACAGTGTTTCAAAAAAGATGGTGAGGGCCTGGTGCGACAGCGTAATGGTTAAGGTCCTTGCCTTGAATGCACAGGGATTCCATATGGGTGCCGGTTCTAATCCCAGCAGCTCCACTTCCCATCCAGCTCCCTGCTTGTGGCCTGGGAAAGCAGTCGAGGACAGCCCAAAGCCTTGGGACCCTGCGCTTGCGTGGGAGACCCAGAAAGAAGTTCCTGGCTTTTAGCTTCGGATTGGCGCAGCACTGGCCATTGCGGCCACTTGGGGAGTGAATCATTGGACAGGAGATCTTCCTCTCTGTCTCTCCTCTTCTCTGTATATCTGCCTTTCCAATAAAAATAAATAAATCTTTAAAAATAACTAAATAAATAAAATAACAAAAAATTGTGAACAAATAGAATTAAAGATAAGCTTATTTGGTAAAAAATATTATTTAAATTCATGCATAATACTCATTTCCATTAACCTTTGAAGATCCATTATATTCACCAAATAAATTCATTGTTTCATTTAATTTTCCATGAGCCTTTCAAAAAAAACCATTGTGATTTTAGGAAAGAAGAAAGGGAGGGAGGAAGGAAGAGACAGAGGAAGGAAGAAATGAACTCTAAAGATAATTTCAGCTTCATATTTGTTCTAATTTTTGAACTCTGAAACCTGATTAACATCTTTCTATAATAAGCCAAGATGAAAAGCTTAAAATGAAATAAAACAGTCACGAAAGTATGGAAGTTTTTGGCTCTTTCCCACAGACATGTTTATTTTCATATATTTACTCTAAGTAAATATATTTACTCTAAGTTCTGTCTGTGTAGTGCATTTGCTCCCTCTGGAAGATGACTGGGGCTGGGGGCGGGGCTGGGGGCGGGGCTTGGGGACTGCTGCGTTTGACTGGAGATCCACCAGCAGGAAGGACATTCACTTCATCATACATACACACATGCTATAAGGTTTGCTCGGTAGCCAAAAGAGACAAAGAGTGAGAATGAAAACAAATGTTTTAGCAACATCTAGCCTAGCCTTCTCATGTTCCCCATGAGGAAAACATACAGTATGAAACTCTGGGACTCTAACAAAAGCTCTCCAATCCTGCTATCCAATGCACATGTGTTTTTGTAAAACGGGGGCCTGGAGAATCACATTTTCTTTCAAACCATTTATATTATTAAGAGCTGTTTTTCTTCTCTTCCATTGTAGCTGTGAAACTGGTTTTAAGTACATCTCTAGAAGAGAAATATAGCTGTTTTCAAGGTCATGTATTGCAATTTTAGAGCTGTTTTAGAGCCCTAAACAGCAATTTTAGAGCTGTTTAACACCATGGATATTTGTTCAAAAATAGTTATGGAATATATACTTTGTTCCAAACACGGTCCACTTGATTTTATAGATGAGCACTTGAATCCCAGAAAAAATGAAAAGCCAGTCCAATGTCTCCTAACTAGAAAATAATTGGGCCAGTTTGATAAAAACTGAAGGGGAATTCCATAAAGAAGGATGAAGATTCACTTAGGGGCCGTGAAACCCAGTGTTAAGAGGTCAGGTTCCACAGCAAGCAATCTAGTTTGACCAGTGAGTCCCACCTCAAGGCTCATGCATAGGCTTGACTGCAGTTAGCTAAGGCTATATATGTGGCTACAAGATATAGC
Source organism: Ochotona princeps (assembly GCF_030435755.1). Taxonomy (NCBI): domain Eukaryota; kingdom Metazoa; phylum Chordata; class Mammalia; order Lagomorpha; family Ochotonidae; genus Ochotona; species Ochotona princeps. Next base: position 44,193,719 of record NC_080845.1, read on the forward strand.
TAAAGATTTAGCATGAATATCACATCACCTATTGTGCAAAAGTCATTCATCTTGCCTGCAAGTGCAAAATTCATTCCCCCAATGTCTGTGACTCTAACATTCTTCTTTTTCCTCTTAATATTTGGTTTCAGCCTCTCTCTCTCTCTCTCTCTCTCTCTCTCTCTCTGTCTTATACACACAGACACACACATATTTTCTCATTTTCTCACTGAAACTAAGCAGAACAGTGTTACATTACATCACTTCTCTATGTTAGCAATCAGGGTCAAACAGAGGAAATAAAAATGAGTAATATTAGAAAGTATCTCTTAATTATTAGCATTAGTACTGGTACTAGTATTAGTAATTCGTATTAGTAGTATTTCCTTTCCTAGTCAATAGGAGAGATGGAAGGTCTGGCATGGCAGAAAGCTTGCATACATAAAGTTAATCTCAACTCTACCAACAAACATCTTTAATGATTTTGAGGGGAGTTATGCCTCAGAGAATTTGACATTGACATAGTCATTTACAAAGAAGACTGACTCTTAGAGGATTTATAGTCTTATTTAATAATGGAATGAAAGAATATCTCAAAAATCACCAAATGTTGTTATAACTTTGGATGACTATATAAGTACCCAGAAAAAGTGATAATGTGGTTCACAGCAGTACTTGGGACAATCTCCCTGACCTCTCTCCAAATGACTTCACAAACGAGTGACTTAAATACTGGGATGATGAAAATCCAGTGCAACATCTCAGAGGTAGAACATAGTGAAGTATCTTTATCAGGAAATTTCTTCTTTCTTTGTTACCTCAACTTCTAAATTCCCAGGGTGCTGGAGATAAACTATATCATTTCAATATCAATTTCAGTAAGGAAACAGTACTTACCCGAATGCTAATTAAAGTCATTTGGAGAACATCTTTTGAAATCCCTAATTGCAAGGCTATCCCCCATCCAATTGTTCATTTAATTAATCTTTGGTGGTACCCAGATGTGTGTGTGTGTTTGTGTGTGTGTGTGTGTGTGTGAATGCATGTGTATGGAGAAAAAAGAGAGAGAGGAAAAAAAGAGAGAAAGAAAGGGAAGGAGGGAGGGAGAGAGAATTTTTTAAAGTTTCTAAGTAATTCTAAAGTGAAGCTAGGGTTAAGAAATAATTCCATAACAGGAGAAGAACTTTACACACAATCATCGTAATAGATACAGAAAACACATTAAAAAAAAGTTCAACATTTTTCATGCTAAAAATGCTTGGAAAACTAAGATTACAAAAAATTCCCTCAATATAATAAATATACATATGTAAAAGCCCAGAGTTATTATGCTCAGCAGCTTATCCTCACTTTCAAAAACAAGATAAGGAAGCTCAGTATTTCCCTTTTTGTTCAACACAGAACTGGAAGTCCTAGCTAAAGAAATCAAATATAAAAGAAGGAAAAGAAAAAACAAATACAAGTGAGTGCTATGGCACAATGAGTTAAGATGCTACTTGGGGTGTTTGCACCCCAAAGCAGAATGCATGAGAAAGAGTCCCACCTTTGCTTCCAATATAGCTTCTAGTTCATGCACCTGGGAAACCAGTCATTAGCCTAATCCTTGTGTTCCTCACCTCCTCTGGAGAGACACAGATGGAATGTCTGCGCCTAGCTTTGGAATGCCCCAGCTCTGGCTGCTGCAGGCACTTGGGGGAAAGATCCAGTGGGGGATATCTCTCTGTTTCTCTGTCTCTAAATCTCTGGCTCATTCCAGTAAACAAATAAATCCTAAAAAGGGAATAAAAGGCATCCAAAGAGGAAAGGAAGTACGATGATTTCGGTTTGCACATGACATGACTGTACACGATGAAAACCATAAAGACTTTATAAAACACTGTTTGAATAAACTTTAATAAAATTGTAGGCTATGAAATGAACATTTAAAAAATCACTTGCATTTCTTCACACTAACAAACAACTATCCAAGAAAGTAAATTAAAGAACAATGCCACATACATGACCACTCAAAAGAGAACAAATGCATCTATGAAACCATTGAAACTACAGAATTCTAGAGTGCCTTCGGAGGCTGAGAACTCTGAGGTCATCCACTCCTGTTTGGATCTACCACACGGGATGCAAGAAGCCCAAATCCTTCCTCGCAGGATCCAAGGTCATCAGAACAACAGCCAGGAGCCTTGAGCAGTCCTCAGAAACAGAACAGCAAACTTCCTTCGGGACTTGGGAGAGGAGCTTTCTCTGGCCCTGACTTAATTCCAACTTTGGATCCCCACACTCTCTCGCAATGACCATCAGGGTCGCTCTGGAGGCCCCCCACCCTGCCAAAAAAAATTAGAATAGATAGAGAACAACAAGACAGGAACCGGGCAGGAAACGGTCAGCTCAGACTCTCATATACCTTACTAGGTAAGACACAAAGATTAGTTACTCTTCACTAAAACTGTTCTGCACCTCAACTGTTGACATATGTCTTGTTAGAGTTATAAGCCAGTTTAGACTATCCTACAATCTGCCAAGTTCAGCAAAATTCTGCTTCAATACAATAAACAGCTAAATACAAAAGTGAAAATAGACACGAGACAACTGAATAGCAACCTACAGCCATTTTAAGGTGTATAGAAACCAGTTGTATAGAAACTAAAATTGAAATGTCAATGAAGTAGTCACAGGATGTAGTTAAGAACTTGCATTTTTTAACATATTGGTTACTCAATACCATGTCAATTAATTCTATAATGTTGTAAATTGTTGTTGATGTTATGTTGGGGCTTTTAATTAGTCGGGATGATATTCTGCCAGCTCTGCCTTCAGACCAGAGATGGTTTCCCCAAGAAACCGTTAAATTTATCTGGACAATAAGATGCTGGACTCTATGCTTGGTATATATTTACAAAGAAAGAATCTTGACTGGATTTGAACTGTAATACTGCAACAAGGTGGTGGAATCTGCCATGGGGGAGGATACGGGGAGGGGTTGGGGGAATCCCAGAGCCTATGAAACTGTGTCACATAATGCGATGTAATTAATAATAATAAAAAAAGAGAAAAAAAAGAAAGTACAGAATTCAAACTATATATAAACTTACTAAAGAAGTGAAATGCTTGCATATGAAATCTGCAAAAAACATTTCTGAAAGACATTAAAGTGGACATAAATGAAAAAAACAATTCTTGTTTATGGAAAGAGCAACTTAATAATGTTAAAATGTCCATACTGTAAAAAGTCATCTTTAGAGCCAGTTCAATACCTAGCAAAATCACAGTGGCATTTTTAAAGGAAATAGGATAAAAAGAAAAAACAGTTCTTAGATATATATATGGAATTAAAAAGGAATCTGAATAGACAAACCAGTCTTGAAAAATGACAAAATTGAAGGCATTAGACTTGTTGATTTCAAAAACTGCCATGAAAATGATTAACATTTTATGTTCCTGGCATAAAGGTAGACAAACATATTATTCACAAATAAATCAATGCACATATAATAGTTCACTTTTTTTTAAAAAAAGGTTTGATTATTCATTTAAAAGTTACAGTGGTAGAGATGCGGAAAGAACAAGATATTCTATCTGCTGGTTTAATACCCAAATGGTTATCATGGCTTGAATTGGTCTAGGCCAAAGCTGGGAGTTCAGAGTTTCACCCTGGCCTCCCAGTAAACAGAGGACCAAGCACATGGGACATCATCCACTGACTTCCCTGGTATATTGGAAGGATGCTGGGTTGGAAAAAAAGCAGCGGGGACTCAAATTGATGCTTTGGAATGAGATGCCAGTGTTGTTGACAGCAGTTTAGCTCACCGTGCCATAATACCGGCCCCAAATCAACTCAGATTTGACAAAGACACCAACAACATGTAATGAAGAAAGGATAATTCCTTTAAAGAGTATTAGGAGAAGTGTATATATACACACTCAAAATAATAAAAGTACACCATTCATTGTAACTGCCTTTTAAAGATAACTCCAATGGGTTACACTTAGATTATAATACATGAAACCGTAAGATTCTTATTAACAAACACAGGAAAATACTTCATGACTTTGACAATATCATTTCATACTTATTATGAGCACTATTGTCAAAAAAAAGTAAAAGAAAAAAAGGACTGACAAAGATTTGGACAGATTGAAACCATTGCATATCATACATAGGCATATGAAATGGTGCAACTACTATGGAAAACAGTATGGAGAGGCCTCAACTAAAAATAGACATTAGATCCAGCAAGTCTAATTTTGTGTACTTACTCATAAACATCAAAATCAGGATTTTGAAAGTATATTATTAGTTCTATGTTTATTGCAACATTATTCACAAAGATCAAGATATGGGGAAAGCTAACTTGATGGATGAATGGGTTTAAAAACTATGACAAGTATATACAATAGGGTGTGACCACATCCTTTAAAAGGTGTAAATTCTGCTATATGTGGCAACATGGATGAACTTGGATGACACTGCTAAGTGAAATGAGCTTGTCACAAAGGACAAACATTGCATGATACTACATCTACAAATGCCCAGAATAGTGAAACACAAGGAAGCAGAGAGTTCAGTGGTGCTTGCCAAGTGCTAGGACTGGAACTTGGTATTCAGGGATATATTTATGGTTTCATTGATGCAATAGTAGTAAGCCCTAGAGAGCTAATGTATAATGATCTCAGTGTAGTTAACAATACTGCCTTGTACACTTAAAAAATTTAAGGTATATTTTATGCTATATTTTCTTACAACAGTTTTTTAAATGTAATGAGGATAATGCAAAGACAGGGTTAGAGATTAATTTTATGATCTCTGCAAGTCCAGTCTGAGATCAAATTTTAAATACTTCCTCCATTTTGCAAAATCACAACTGCTCCTAACCTTACTTCTATGATACACAGACTATATCCTGGTCTTTCTTTAGAGATGTTTAGCATCTAATAGTTTCTCTCCTACTTGAAGTACAAATTAAAGAAATGTAATGATGATATTACATATGGTTTTAAAAAGGGTCTGGCATGATAGCCTAGTGGCTGAAGTTCCATCTTGTATGCGTCAGGATCCCATATGGACGCTGGTTCATGTCCAAGTTGTTCCATTTCCCATCCAACTCCTGTTTGTGGCCAGAGAAAGCAGTAGAGGATGTCCCAAAGCCTTGGAATCTTGCACCCATATGGGAGAGCCAGAAAAAGCTCCTGGCTCCTGCCTTCAGATCGGCTCAGCTCTGGCTGTTATGGCTACTTGGGGCATGAACCAGAAGATGGAAAATTTTCTCTCTGTCTCTTCTTCTCTCTGTAAATCTAACTTTTGAATAAAACTAAATAAAATATTAGAGTGTCTGTTGTTTGTTAGACACTGTTAATCCCAAAGAAGATACATTTTAAAAACTTCATTAGGGTAATGATTTGTTAATTGTAAAATGATGCTTACAGAATAAAATAACATTAGATACAAAAAAATGAAAAAAAATCTTAGAACTGGTAGAAATTCTCTTAGTTGTTAAAAAAAAAAAACCCTGTAGTGCAGCAGGTAAAGTTTCTATTTCCAATGGCAGCATCCTAAATCAGACTGCTGGATCAAGGCTCAGTTAATGTTGGTTTAATGACTGGGAAGATGATGACTCAAGACTGCATCCTTGCCTCCCATATGGGAAAGAAGACGGGGGCTCTTGAGTCCTGGTTTCTACCTGGCTAAACCTTGAGTGCAGCAGCCATTTGGGAGTGAACCAGTAGATGGAAGACCTCCCTCTTGATAGGAACTCAGATACTTTGATGTATACCTAACAATCAACCCTTACTCTTTGGGATTTCTATCCTTTCTTTTCTCTGGCAGTTTGCCTGATACATAGTAGGTGTATACTAACCATCTATTGAATTAATACGGTAAAACTGAGAACACATAACTCTCAGAAAACAAAGAATTTTTAAAAAGAGAAAGACATCCAGGTCTCATAGGCTCCCAATCTCGCTGAAAAAGGTGATGAACTTAAACTTACTTCCAAACATCTTTTCCTTCAACAAACTGCTTTATGTAATAAAATAGGCCATAAATTGATCTTTCACACTCAGTCAATAGCTTTAGTACATTCTCTTCCTGAAAAAATGATCCATTTTTGAACAATACATGCCCAGATGATATATGGCCTAAATATTAGAAGTCCTAGGGCCCGGCACCATGGCCTAGCGTCTAGAGTCCTCGCCTTGAACACACCAGGATCCCATATGGTTGCTGGTTCTAATCCCAGCAGCTCCACTTCCCATCCAGCTCCCTGCTTGTGACCTGGGAGAGCAGTTGAGGATGGCCCAAAGTTTTGGGACCCTGCACCTGTGTGGGAGACCTGGAAGAGGTTCCTGGTTCCCGGCTTTGGATTGGCGCAGCACCGGCCGTTGCGGCTCACTTGGGGAGTGAATCATCGGATGGAAGATCTTCCTCTCTGTCTCTCCTCCTCTCTGTATATCTGACTTTGTAATCAAATAAATAAATCTTTAAAAAAATATATTAGAAGTCCTAGCATTACATTTAGACTAGGTTTTGACCCAAACAGTAAGAAGAAGGCAACCACAAAGTTTTAAACATATGTTCTAAAATGTTCAGCCTCCTCTAACACCATGAAAAAGTTACACGATCAAAATGATACGGGTAGCCAAATCCACTTTGAGCTTGTACATCTTTCTTTCAAACAAAAGCTCAAATACTTCCAAGCAAAACAGGGATGATAACATATAATAGTAGATGAAACACAAGAGATAAATTTTGTTTTGGGGATCATTTGAGTTGAAAGTTTTAAAATCTGTCAAGGCAAGCTCTATGAACCCTAACTAGATGTTATGCTAAGATAAGATGCCCTAACAAGGCAAAAGTATTGTTTAAGAAACCAAACGTTGAAAATTTTCTCTTGGTATTTATTATTAGATGATGTAGGAGCTAGTTGCTATTAAAAGTCTATATTTATGTATCATATTTGCATGGGAGAAAAATTTATGCTTACAATAAATTTAACACAAGTTTGCTCATTACTCTTAGCGCAAATACTAAAAATTTTGAAAGGTCTTCCTAGTTCCTGTGTAATAAGGCTTCTTGGCTATTTATTTCATTTGTTTAGTTTTTATGTTGACGACATCCTGACAGCTAAATACTTTATAATAATAACCTTATCTTTTAAGAAAACCTTGGTGGTTTGACCTCTTTTATTTCTTGTTCACCTGTTGGTTTATTCAACTCAAATATTTTATTCAAACCTTTTAAAGCTAAAATATCATCATTCTTTGTAAGGAGCCGTAATTTTTTTCGTTTTGGATATAAATGCAAAGTGGTGTATTCAATCATTGTATCAGTTGGTATTTAATAAAACATCCATAATCAATCTTTTAATCTATAGTGTTAATAAGTCAATACTATTAGCCAAATTTATTTAGCATTTGAGAAAATATAAAAGGTATCCAAAGACACTTCACTGATCTTTAGCCACCAGTGCAATGGTTAACATTGTGCTTAAAACCTAGCTGAATCATTGCCAGCTAAAATGCACTGAAGCTGTCTCCTTTAACTTTGGTTTTGGTTCAATCTAACACAGAGATACAGTCAATGTTACACACAGAATTAGGTGTTCTCTGCATCAGAAAGCCCTGCAACTGAAGACAAATCGAGAGCCATCAGAGAAAGAAATTTATATTCAAATTTTCAAAATGCTAGACAAATGAATTCATTACAAGTGTTGTTTCAAAGTGCTTAAAGATGGGACAAAGAGTTGCATGAGAATCAGCTTCTCAAGGCAGTTGGTATTTTGTTCACTTAAAGCAAAAGAGCAGCATGAAATACTGATAGGTTATAGTCACTTTTCTAATTAACAAAACCAAAAACAGACAACAGGTTTTCACTGATGAATAAGACTAACACAAGATGCAATGTCAATTAATCCATGGACACAATCTTATGTTAATTAGTAAACATGGTAGGAAACATTCTGCTCATCCAACTAGGATCTTGGGTAAAGGCAATTCAGTGCTCCAAGATCATAAACCAGAAAGATCAAGCTCTGCCTGCTTTCTGTAATCTTCAGAAAAGTGGAAGAGAGAGAGCTCAAGCAGCAGATTTTGCTCAGTATCTCTCTGGATCAAAGTGTCTTTTTTTTTTGCAACATTAAGCACTGCTAGAAGAATAAAAGTTTTTATATTTAACGTTTGTCTGTATCATCACTTTGCTTTGCCTCAACTGATTTTTTTTCATAAGCATCAAAGAATCACTCAGAGAGGATGTTTTCTACTCATATGGTTAGCCAAGCCTCCTCATGAACTCCCAATCCATCAGAGAACATAATTAATTCCAGAAGCTGAGTGGTTTTCATCTTTCACCTAAAATCTGAATACTGCAGCTGAATCTAAAATTCTATCACATGTGAATAGGACAATTATGAGCTGATAGAAAAAAAAAAGAAATCAAACCTGAAAGTAACTTAAGAGATCAAATTTCCAGGGCTGGAAAATTGGGCTGGCAGATGGATAAGATTTATTTGAACAGAATTAGAATGTTTATAATTGGACTACTATATACATTTTAGTCACCTGCTAGCTCTCTAAGGATATATACATCTGTAACCTCTGTCCCTCATCAAAAGTAAAGGTGCCTGGATTGGAATCTGAAACTTAATTCTGAGGTGCAGACATAAGTGATAACCCATTAGGTTCATTAGTGTAATAAAGTGAACAAGAAGACCATTATAGGATTGATTTATGGCAGACTGTAAAACTTCTCACAACTTTTTCACCGTGTTGTGCTTTTCCATGTAACATTTTTGCTTACCTACTCTGAGCCTTGCAGTTAGCTTATTTTGACCAATGAGATACTAGCAAACATGACACAGAGACTTGGAATGGGCACTGGGAATTCCTCCTTCTCACATTTCCTCAGTCATGTGGGAACTTACCCAGGCTGGCCTGCTGTAGGATGAAGGACAAACGTGTGTTGCACAAATTGGCAACTAGTCCACCCTAGATCAAGCCCTTCCAAGAACATCAAAACCACCTCACCAAACCAGAATCCATTATTTGATATTTCAGCGAGGTTTAGTGGCTTTCATACAGCCTTATGGTGTTCTTCAGACAACTAATACATCAATTTCAGCTTTTATTAGAGCTAAGACTCTGAAGCTAGTAGAAGAGTAGATTCTAGCTAGTCCTAGAAGAGATGGCACTGGTTGTTAAGAAGAAAGAAACTTTCAAATTTTAAATATCAAACTGAGTTTAAGTCTTAACTAACTGAACACAAACCTCAAGAAAAAGTCTGTTTCTCAGTTATATGACTACAACAGATTTCAAATTCAGCCTAGCCCTATATCTGTGTTCACATTTAAGCAATGATTTTATTAGTGAAAAGATAATGTATTTCGTTAATATTGCAATTTGTTCTCATAAGTATACTGTTTCAATGTTTCTTACTGCTTAGAGTTATCTATTTTAATGAAAATATCTTATAAAGATTCATTGTATTTACTTGAAAGGCAAAGAAAGAGAGAGAGAGAGAGAATGAGGAAGAGGAAGAGGGAGAAGAGATATTGAGATTTTCCAATCACTGGTCCACTCCCCAGATGACCCCAATGATCAGAGTTGGGCTAGATCTGAGCCAGGAGGAGCCTTTTCTGGGTATACCACATGAGTGCAGGGGCCCAAGTGCTTGGGTCATTCTCTGCTGCTTCCTGGGTCTAAAGTGGAGCTGCTATGGGATCCAATCAGTACCTGTACAGAATGCCAGCACTGTAGACTGCTGTTTAGCATGCAATGCCACAATGCCACCCCTGAAAATTTTTTTGCCTAACCAAAAAGGTAACACAAGTTCTTCTCATTACCGGATGCTCAAATCTTCAGGTGCCATATAGGTGCATGAAATAACTTGTTATGACCCTGCTAAGGTGACTACAGGTGGGAATCAAAACTCAGTAAGAATAGCTGGCTAATTTTTACACTGTCAATTTTGTATGGTCTATTAATGATGTTCTAAACATTCAAATGATCCTTGGCAGAGAAACTGTTCTCCACCCCAATTTGAAACAAGAAGCTGTACATAGTGATTGCTAAAGGTGAAAGAACTTGATTATAGGAAAACAAGTGGCTTCTTAGGATCTTGACAACTTTATAGATGGTGAAGATTATCACAGTTCTTCTGAAGATCCAAGTAAATACATTCAAATTACATAGAGAGAATAAAGATCATTACAATTGGGTATTTGATTATCTTTAGATACTTTGGTTTTCACATAATTAGTGACAAAATATAGAACTTAAAATCTTACTAATTAAAATTGTGGAGTTTGGCCCAGTGCAATGGCTCAGTTGGCTAATCCTTCCCTGCCAAATGTTAGGATCCTACAGGGTGCCAATTTGTGTCCTGCCTGTTCCACTTTCCATCCAGCTCCTCGTTTGTGGCCTAGGAAAACTTCAGAGGATAACCCAATGCCTTGGGAACCTGCACGCATGTAAGAAAACCAGAAGCAGCAGCTGGCTTTGGGTTGACTCAGCTCCAGCAGTCATGGTCACTTAGAAAGTGATTAGCAGATGCAAGATATTTTTATCTCTCTTTGTTCATTTTTCTTTAAATCTGCCTTTGCAACAAAAATAAATGAATCTTTCAAGAAAACTGTACAGTTATAAGGAATGTCAGAAAGATGAGGCAACAAAAGATATAGATATTTGGAGTTCTCTGACTCTAAGCACAATCTAGCTAGAGTACACCTAAACCAAAAATTTGGTGTACACCTACACCAAAAACCAAACTGAGAAGATTTTGAGCACATGATATTCACAAAATTTCAGATAGCAGCACACTTTGTTTAAGAATTTTCAATTAGCAATGCTTAGTCACTATGTCAAAATTACAAAATCTGAAAAATTCTGCAATCTTCAACACCTTTGCTCCCAAACCACTTGAGATAGGGGTTTTTTTAGTCTTGAATTTCAAGGTCCAAGAAAACAAAGTAAACACAACCCACAAAACACTGTTTTGTTCTGAAACTAGTGGCAAAGGAGTCTTCCTGGATGAGCATGGGAAAACAAATTCTCCGTAATAATGGCTTTCAAATCTTTTAAAAACTGTATACACACACACCTACACTTGTATATATGTGTGTGCTTGCATGCATTCCTTATTTTGATAAATACAATATATTCACAATCCAAATTGTTTAATGTTACAATATTTTGTGGCAAATCAAAAGTGCTTTAGAAAAATGAATGTTCAACCAAAATGTTAGGCTCCATTCTGTGTTAGCATGCGACATCTTTGAATGCTCAATTCTGTAACATATGTTGTAATACCACAGTGACAACTAGTCACTAATCTTTTTTAAAAGACGTTTTAAATTTGAAAGGCAGAGTAGCAGAGAGGATAGACAAAGCAAGAGAATCTTCCATCACTGATTTACTCCAAAATGGACAAAATGGCCAGAGCGGAGTCAATCTGAAGTCAAAAGCCGGAAGCTAATTCTGCGTCCTCCACATGGGTGTAGGGACCCAAAGACTAGAGCCACCCTTCAGTGCTTTCCCAGGCCAAAAGCAGGGAACTGGATCAGTAGTGGAGCAGCTGGGACACAAACCAAGTGGTCATTTGCATGCCAGTGCCATAGGCAGAGGGTTAGCCTACTACATTATGGTGCCATTTAATTGTCTTAGAGGTGAAGATTTTCTAGAATTCAGTCTATCTCCAGAGACAATTACTCAAACTCCATTTGTTTCTTATTCAACATAAGTTAATGAGATCACTTAATGGGATGCCATTCCTACAAATTCCACTCTAATTGGATGGCTGATTTGGTTTATATGTTGTTTGTCTCAAAAAGGTCATAATCACTACATATCAACCTGACCTTACCTCATAACACAAACCCCACCAGAATGGTGTTGATGTACATAACAGGGAAATTCAACCAGTCCTTTCATGATTAAAACATGGATATTTCATTTTTATCTAGAGTATTCCAGAATGTAATGGGGATGGTATGTTTTGACTTGCTGAACAATGATAAGAATCTTTAGAGTACAGGATATATGCATGTGTTTATGATGTATTGGTTCACATTAAGTATGAGCTTTCAACAAATAGAGAGATACATTATTATTTCTTTATATCATTGTTAGATTTTGAAATACTATCTAGTTGAAGGTATTTTCTATCTTCAAATTCCTAAAGAGTGATGGGTTGACCCCTCCTCAGTGTTTTAGCTTTTTATCCAGCCTGGTATTACTTTTTGGTATATATATTTTCAACATGTAAATGCCAAAGAGGAATATATGTTCAAAACCTTAGAATTTACATTCTACTTTTCCAATGCATTACAAGTAACAGGCAATTGGCATCTTCTACAGTATTTTAAGAAAATCCTGGGCCCGGCACAATAGCGTAGAAGTTAAGGTCTCACTTTAAATGTGCCTGTATCCCACAAGGGCGCCGGTTCTAAATCCGATGGCCCTGCTTCCCATCCAGCTCCCTGCTTGTGGCCTGGGAAAGCAGTCAAGGATGGCCCAAAGACTTGGGACCCTGCACCTGCATGGGAGATCTGGAGGAAGTTCCTGGCTCCTGGCTCCTGGCTTCAGATTGGCTGAGCTCCAGCTGTTGTGGCCGCTTGGGGGGTGAACCATCAGATAGAAGATCTTTTTCTCTGTCTTTCCTCCTCTCTGTATATCTGCCTTTCTAATAAAAATAAATAAAAAAAGAATTTTCTTAAAAAAAGAAAATCCTAATGATTGGGGTTTTATTTTCTCTGTGGATAAATTTATATGTTTGAATCTCACATAGCACTAATATTTGCTTATTTCCTGAATGATATTTTTACTTTAACTTTTTAGTTCAATTTATCTCTGTCATTCAACGAAAGATTCTTTTATAATACAACATGCATGTTACTGAGACAATAGGAAGACATTCATATGTTTCTTACTGGCTCTGCATGAGACAGGTTTTGATTCATCCCTATAGAGAGTTAGATAATAGGAATATCACAAATGTGCAGACTGGTTTTACTAATACATGGTGTTTATACCACGTAGCATCCTGTATTGAACTGTTAGGAAGTTTTATACATTCAAAATTTAAAAAGCAACTAAAAAATGGATAATATGAAGGAAACATCCATACTCTTTCTTAACAGCTCACAGGTCTAGCTGACATGAAGCTGGCCACAGAAGAACAAAAGCCTACTTGCTGGCGAATGCAATCCAACAGGCCCATTTTCAATGCAAACCCAAAAGCCAGGATATCCAGATACCAGAATTTATATGATATCTTGCAGGATGTGCTTCTTGAACATGTTTCTTGGGGCATATAATTTCCAATGGGATCTGTTTCAGACTAATTTTGTGGGACAAAATGGCCTCCAGCTATCAACAGTTTCAGTGAAGAACAATCTACTTCAAAAGATCCCTCCGACCCTGAGAAGGCTTGATGAACCAGAGAGGGATAAGACTCAGGACTCTCTATTTCAAGAAATTCTCACTCTTATTAAAGTAGGTTGAATTTTCCTGAGCCTATATCTCACCACATTCTGCTCTTCTCTTATGAAGAGGCTAAAAGCATCAACAGATGCATATTTTCCTTCTATTTCCCATTTTATAATATACAGTGACTTTGATCAAGCCTCCTACCTACTTCATTATGCTTTTCACTTTCAAACAAAACCTTTCATTAAAAAACATGGCCGTGGCTTTTTCTATTTTACAATTTTGAGACGATCCTAGTCATAGACCACACAGCTCAAAAGTAGTTTTGAATTATTATGACTGTAAGAAAAATCTTTCCATTCTAAGGCCTCAGCCCCTTTCCTTTCAGTTTAGAACCCAATGACTATCCCCACTTGTGCCTTTCAAATGCTCTCACTGTTCAGGCCACACATTTCACTGAAACTTCTGTTCCTCTAACCCTCTTTATATTAACAAATTCTTCACTGAAGAGGTGTTTAGCCTCATAGTTAAGACCTTCACCTCCCACATCAGAGTACTTGGGTTTGGTACTCAGCCCTGACTGCTGACTCCAGCCAGCTTCTTGGTAACGCATCTTCCTGTGAGGGAGTAGGTGGTGGCTCATGGAATCCGGCCCAGCAACCCAAGGGGGATCTGGATTGAGTTTCCAACTCCTTGCTTCAGCCCTTGTTACTGTTAGCAGTTGGGGAATAGATCAACAGGTGTGATGTTTCTACCTCTGTCTCTTTCAAGTAGATAAGAAAAAACAAATGAAGTCCCATCATTCCCTGAATTAAATGATCTCTGGAAAGTTCTGGTTATTAGAATATATACAGAGCTAAGTCAATCATCATTTGTTTACCATGTACTTGAAAGCAGCTATCACTGTCACCATAATTGCTAAGATGATGTTAAAAAAGAATGTTATGAAGCTAATGATTCTAGAACAATTTATATTGCAAATCGTAATGGGAAATCAGATAAAATTTACAATATTATTTATCATATAAAAGCAAATATGTATATATATATATAAGTACTTATATACACATAAATTCTGTATTGCACATCACATAAAGAGTATGTAAAATAAACAAGAAAAAAACACAAATTACATTCTTTCTAGTTTTCCATTTCTTAACTTTTAGCTTTATGAGGAACAAGCAATTCTATATAACCATAACCAAAATCACTGACTTCCAATGTGCCTCATATTTCTCTGTGGGACTTACTTGCTGCTGAGGCAGCGTCGCAGTGAGTAGGAGGCTCCTCCACCGCAGGTGCGTGAGCACTCACTCCATGGGCCCCAGGCATCCCATAGGCCGTCCCGGTCCTCCTCAGAGCGTGCTGTCCTTGAACTCTGGGAAAACAAGGGATGGTCAGCATCACGCTTCATTAAAGCCTGAAGTATTCACCCCAAACTGTGGGCAGCATGAGGTTTTGTGCGCATGGACCCTGCTGAGAATGAAAATGTGCATCTGGTTCTCAGATTCCTTCAGATTTAATGAGGTGTGTATGTTCGGTAAGAAGGAAAGTTGAACTTAAGGACCCTGGGAAATAAGTGAAGAGGACAAGAGAGTGGAGAAAGTGAAAATACAAGGCCAAGGTAGCAATCTGAGTTACAGAAAGTGTACTGCATCAAAGCCACAGTGGCACCCAGGGCTCACGGATACTTTACAGCTGTAAAAGACTGGAGCTGCTGTCAGAGGTGTGTTTGCCGTAAGAACCTTTAGCTTGGCATAATACTACTGCTTTCCAGAAGTTAACAATAGGCATTTTTGAATGAAGCTTTTTTGCCCCCAGTTTTCAGATTTGTTAATAGCTGTATGAAACAACTTGAGTCATGGGAGTGCCACTTGATGGACTGGTTTGCTGAAAACTTATAAGCTTCCTAACAAAATCTGCATCCCTTGTATGGAAAAGTTTTATGCACCAACCTCAGGATTGCACTTCACATTGTTCACAGGAATAAGAAAAAAAGTTTCACTTTGAGCTAGAGTTGGCAGAAAAGGCTCTGGAAATAGAAATTATCTGGGTTTGGGGTCAGATTCAGTTTCTTACTATTCCCTCTTGAACTAAGTGATTCACAGGCTCTCACTCCCTATGCCTCAAATTCTATTTCTACAGAAAGGAGATAATATAACCAAGTCAGTACACACACACACACACACACACACACACACACACACACACACACTACAAGGCAATTAACTAAATGAACCTAGCCTAGTTCTGGACCAAAGGAAAGCACCAATTTTCTATTTCATTGCAGGAATTGGTCCCTTTATAAATCAGTTGCCATGGAACTCACTTGCTAAATTGACTACTTGGAACCTTTTAAAACCTTAGTAATTTAAGATTGTTCTGTAAAGGGTTTTTCTAACTCACACCTATTGTATTTAGTTCTCTAGATCATTTGATAGGGAAAGTTACACAGCATCTGGTAGTTGCCAGCAGGACCTCTGGATGTTCTTTCTCTGTGGTTGGAAGACTAGATCCAGAGCTTTCTAGCTGTGCTTAGTTTGGCATGTACGTTTCCCCTTTATGCTCCAGTTTTCTTATCATAAAATGAAGATAATAAAGGTACCTCCAACTCTGAATCATCGTAAGGATTAAAAGGGTATATAAAAATCACATTAAGGTGGAGACAGCACACATGTCCGCGGGTGGATGAATGGCTAAACAAAAGGTGATGTATACATACAATAGCGTTTCATTCAACCTTAAAAGGAAAGAGATTCTGACACATGCTATGACATGGACAAACCTTGAGGACATTATTTTGCGTGAAATAAGCCAGACACAAAAGGACAAATTCTCTAGGATTCCACTTATACGAGGTCTTAAAAGTAGTCAAATTCATAGGCACAGAAATAGAATGGTGATTACCAGAGGTTAGGGGTAGGAGGAATGGGAGTTAGTTTTTAATGGGTATAAAGGTTCAGCTTGTGAAAGTGAAAAATTTCTGGAGATGAATGGAGGTATTGGTTGCAAAACTATGTGAAGGTACTAAACCTTAAAATGGTTAAAACAATAAATTTTGTGTGATATACTTTTTTTAAAACTGAAACATTTTTTTATTAATTACATTGTATTATGTGACATAGTTTCATAGGTACTCTCAGAAAAATAATACATGTTTTAGAAGCCATATAGGACCCAGATATAAACACTACTTATGCATGCATTGCTATTCATGTTATAGCTTATTTAGTGTCAGTATTACTACTCATAAATATAATTTTGGATGAATGAAAAGTTGAAATGAATTACATTTATTCTGCTTATTAAAGGAAAACTTGGAGTTTGCTCCACTTTGGGAAATAGTCAGTGCCCAAATTCTGGGTTATCATGTGATCTTTGTCAGAGAAATGTGAGTAGTGTTTCTAGTGGTGCTGACATACTAGTGTCATGCCACTGTTATACCAGTAGTGTCGATAGTTTACTGGTGGTATATTCCTATGGCCCCTGAGCTTGTTCCACAGCGAGGCTAGCTGAGACACTGCATTCTTAGGGCATCACTGCCTTAATATTTCTCATTGATTGAAAATACAGGGAACATGTTGAAGCTGCCTTATGTGTCAGCCTGCAATGCTAGGCTCCCATAACAAGTGACATTGCAATGATAACAGAAACACACTGCTAACTCCAAAGTCTGCCTTTCCTACAGAAAGCACTTACTATCTGGTCTTCAGGATGAATAAATTCAATCTCTAATCATTGCAATAATTAAATAGTGAGAGTGAAAACAACCTTAGCCACTGGGGCAGACATCCTGAAGTCCCTTCGCCATAGACCAATTAAATTTCTTCTTGAGATTTTAAAGAGTTTATTGTGCATCACTGCACTCCCCTCATGTTTTCTCTTTGGATGTGGAAGATGGGACTGCTCAGAGAGGTACAATATTCATCCAATACAGTTACGATTTGTCTGACAGATATTTAACTATTATAATTTCCCTTATTTTTTTCACATTGAGTATGTCTGAGATGAAAGCAATATCACAGATGGAGGGATTTGGGATTAGTTGAAATGAGCAAGGTGAGTGATTACAAGCTTTGATGCAATTCAATTTACACAACTCTTGAAAAAAAGAACTTCACATGTAGCATTCCCCTGGGGACTGCATTTCCTTGTGAGATTAGAATTCAGAATGCCAAGTTCTTGGGGAGGGGGGCGTCCCCTACTTTTCTCTGGCAAAGATGTTGAGTAAATTGTACATAGCTGTCAATTTGTTTTTCAAGAAAAAATGCTTCAAATTCTGTGCTTAAGATGCATTGTATGACTGTCTAAAGCACCATTAAAAGGGTTCTCAAAGGAGGATTTTCTGGTACAACTTCTTACCACATCCCTAGGTACAAGTTTAAGTACCACTGGACACACTAAGGGCCTGCATTTCTGAGAAAATGATCACACATTAACCCAGAAGTGAGACGTGGGTCTATTTCTTAAAGGGGAGCCAATTGCGAATTTTCTTTTAACAAATGGAATAAACATAATTCATTTCAACTGAATCCATGTTTAATGTTACAGAAAGTAATTTTCCTCCTCTCTATGCCAGACTTTCACATCTATAGCCAGAGATGAAAGTTTGCAATGCTGTTTAGATCATGAAATATGTATACATATTTGCTTATTGCAGTTTTCAAAATGGCTTTCAGTATAAACAACTCTTGTTCCTGGTGGAACTCATGTTTATTTCTTTCACATTTAAATGTTGAGCCATTTTTTGTGGCAGATTTTAAAAAAAAAGTATAAACTTTCAATTGTGTCTAACAAAGGAAACTGAGGCAGAAGAAAAACAACAAACAGTGGTCTACCTAAAGGAAATGCTGATTGCTTTTGAAACTAAAAGTCAAAACTGCTCTCTCTCTCTCTCTCTCTCTCTCTCTCTCTCTCTCTATATATATATATATATATATATATATATATATATATATATATATAGCCTGGCCAAGATTTTTCAATTTGATTCATATCACATAAATACAACACTGCAATTTCAAAGTCCTGGGAAAGTCCCGGATGCAATAAAACAAAGTGATCAAGAGATTACCACTGATCCCACTGCTTGATACTTCAGCAACAGTGTCAGGTGAGATGATGGTCTTTAACTATAAATGTCACCAACACAGAACTAAAGAATGACCATTAAATCTTTTTATAAGCCAATGTTTCACCAGCAAGAGATTTATTATTGAGAAGTAAAAGTGCATCTGATATTACACTGGAGGGAACCAACCATGATAAATCCCTTTCTTATTATAGCATTTAGTTACTTTGCAGTCTTTGCTTGGGTGAGAATGGATAATGGACACCTGTTTAGAGCCAGCATTTGAGAACTCCAGCAAGCACTGAGAGAAGAGAGACCTCTGTCCTGAGTCTGTAACCCTGCTAAAATTGAATTCGTCCCATAAGCTGTTTAATTTAGAAACTGTCTAGTCATTTCTAGATCTTTGGTGCCACATAATGACCTTTAAGTGTAGTGTTGATGAAGACTCTTAAATCAACTGCTTTCTTGGAAAACTCAGCAATCACCCACCTATGCCCATTGATCCATTGCTCTAGGCAAGTCACGAGGCTCTAAGTCTCAGGAAATGCCAATTGTGTGCAATGCAGATTGTGGTCATGGATCATTTTATAGCTCCTATGAATATCAGAGGAGCTTCCTTACTTTCCCTAGTCTCAGAATGGTGTCATTTTCCTGCCATTACTGGCTTATCTAAATGCAGTTTTCATCCGATAGCTCTGCGGTTGATTCCAGAGCCAATTGCAGCAACAAAGTCTCAGGTGAACAGCTCTGAGCCTGACAGCTACAAGTAGTTAAATGCTTGGAATAATAACATGAAGCAATATTTTCCCTGCATCTCACCACCCAACAGACACTTAACCTTTGAATGACCTCCCATGTACCACTTTATCGAGAAATCTCTTTCCCTGGAACCTGGAAGGGGTATCAAAAACTTATGAAAGATGCAGGCTGAGGCCCAAATTAGCAGTAAAACAGTCTAGATCTATATTTGCTCAGATACACACATATACAGAGTACTTGGACAATATTTTTCCCAAATGTTGTAACAAGAGGTCAAGTTCTACAGAGCTAAATGAAAATGAAAGTAGGTGCTGAGGAAATGGTTGATAGGTTTTGGTAAAATTGAAGTCATATAACAGCTGAAGCTATATTATACACAAAGTGTTTTTCAGACATCAACAGATCCTCAGAAGTATGAAAAGGGGGTGTGGACAAGGGAAAGAGTGGAGCTCACAACTGTAAGATCAGCACGAAGGTACCTGAGGCTCTGGTTTTCCTCTCCTCTCAGACAGACAGCATTTAGCTTAAGCCATCTGGAGCTGTGCATGTGGCTGTACAAGATGGATGTCACACACCTTTAAATTAAATACTGGGGCAACCCCACCCCTAATGAGAGAACCATTTTTCCTGTGGTGTGCCTATGCAAAGTGCAGAAATCTACGCACAGAAACATCCTGTGGATGCATGAAGTTTTGGAAATGAATCTGCAGATTCCATTTTTAGCTCTCCTACACACATCAGGTCTCTATAAATCTTATCTAATCCTTGGCTTCTTTAACAACTTGGAATCCTGGTTCTGCCGCCAACTGTACGTGGCAGGGGTTGTGATTCCCTGCTCCTGAGAGCCTACAGACATTAAGCAGTAACTGGGCTCTTGTAAACGTCCATTAGCTTTTTGATGTACTTTCTTAAAGCCCAGTGTGTGGATACTGAGGCATGCGCTTTCCCAGATGATATTTGCTGCTGGCTTTGCTTAGGAAATTCAGATCATCTGGTTCTTATCACAGCTGCACTGTTGGGGGATATGATGAACTGTCAGTGACACAGTGCATGGTCTTTCAGAGGCCACTGCATGAATTCTGTCCCTTGCTACTGAAGAGAAAAGTCAATTCTGCAATGGGGTATAAAAGCTATACAGACCAAAGAGACCTTGTGGAACCCATCATCCTTTTGCTTTTGCCATTCTAGTGCACACATTCTACCATATCCTTTCCTGTTAGGGAATCTAATGGCCCAAAGCCTGGAGAGCTAGCTAGTGGTCAGAGGAACAAGCTGACCCCATGTACCAAGAAGAATGTCAGGACTCCCATAAGGATATTGTCTTTATTCCTCATGGTGAGGATGGTTGGAAGTTTTTCTGCTATTTGACAAATCAGAAAGTTGAGGCTCAGAAATGCTCAGTATACACTCATAGTCAGACACTCTTGACTGGGTCCATACAGTGAACTTGACTAGCACATGTCGCCACGTCGCTTTGAGTCAGAGTTTCCTCATCTGTACAATGGCAACACTGACATTTTTCTTAGGGTCATTGTGAAGATTAAACAGAGAAAAGAATACCAGTAAAGCATCCAGTGCTCTTTGGGCATATTGGTGCTAGTAATTCCATACAGTCGCCTCATGCTTCACACTCACATAAATGCACATAGTTAATACCCAGTGGCATCAGGTTCAATACACATATAAAACCTTCTTCATTGGTGACTGGCTTCAAGTTTTTGACCTTCTTTCCCTTTCAAATAGCATTTTTTAGAAATAAATTTATTATACAATAACAAAATAAATGCTATTGTTTTACTTAAAAATTATTTTGTCCTCAGCATTCTTGTTCAACCTTGAAATAACAACTCAGAAATGCAATTAACACAGCTTCATGACTTTTTAGAAAACAAAAACCTGGCTCTGCTCAACATCAAATGAATCAGTAAGATGTTCATTGCAGAACCAGGTTAACTTGATTTTTTTTTTTTTTTTTTTGCATTTGTTCCAAAGACAAAGCTGGATTACTATTCATCTAGGAAACTGCTGAGAAATCTTTAGGCATTTTGGAAAGCATCAACAGAACACAATTTCACAGCCAGTGGAATTAAAACCAATAATTGCTGATATAAACAAAGTTTCAGGACATTTACAAGTAGTCATTGAGTATTCTGGATCAGCTAATCTCAAGGAAAGTCATGGATACAATATTCTACCATGAACAGTTTCTGTAACTTCAAGGCATAACTTAGCAAATGTAACCACTTTATTTTGCATAGCATTGATCAAACAACAATAGAAACATGATTATGTTATCCTCATGGAGACTTTAAGCTTCTTAACTGAGAATGAACTAGTCCACAGAAACACGTGAACTCAAGGTCTGAAGGACTGAAAGACAGATTTGCAACTAGAAATAGCCCTTCGGTGTGATTTTCTTTTCCACTATCATTTTTTGCTTTGTAGTAATTGCAAGAGTCCAACTCCATAACTGAGAGGCAGCTCACCTAAAGTAGGAGGCTGAGGCCAGTAATTTTATTTCTCTTATTAGAAAGAAGCAAAAAGCATGCACGTGGAAAATGCAGTCACTTCATTCTCTGGCATGCTAGGGCCTATGGCCAGCACTGCCTGACCCGCTCACTATATGGATACTCTGAAGCCTTTTTCCGGTTTCACTTCCAGTACGAAACAGTCTCTTTACCTGGAGTTCTAAAAATGAAGCTACTTTTCCTGGCTACTGCTGATGCTGCTGTTATTTTTCCCCCATGCTTAGGAAGGAAAAAGAAACCTCCCATGGAAAATAACATGTAGGCCTAACACCAAGAAAAACAATGAAGAATCACCTCCTGGGTCTTCCACACCCTTCCATTCCACACCCCACAATAGTCAGAGAATATCTGAAACACCCTCTCAAAAAATTCCTTCTCTGTGCTCTTTTTTACAAATTTCTGACTCCTGGTGAGCCAGTTAGAAGTTTCAGTTTCCATTTTCATCTAACCCAACTCCAGTGCTGTCCAAACTGTGACTCCAATCAGCCAGAGATACTTTCTGCAGTGCTGGCAAAGGATGTTAAGATGAATTTACAAAACATCTGTAGGACTAAGGAAACATCTGAGGCTCTGGAAAGCACATGTTGGGGTTTGGAAACAGGGAGAATAAATTCCTGATGGGAAAAAAATCTCATTTTGTGACTCATTGAGGAAATTGGAAAGTTAATAAATTAATATAGCTTGGGATTTCATGGACAGAAAATTCAAATTATAATTAATAGTAGAGAAGCTGGCAGAAGTAATCAGTTAGCTCCATGTCATTATCAAGCAAGTCAGCTCTTGGTTTTAGAGAATGCTCCCAAAAGTGGTTGACCATGGTGTCACTTGAGTCTAGAAGGAAACTGAGTGTCCTGCAAAATTGCTCCTGTCCTCATGGTCAGATACCTTGCATTTCATGTATCCCTCAGAAATGACGGAATCATTGTGGGGACTGAAATCTGAAACTCTCTCCCCAAAACAAAATTATGTTTTCTTTTTTTTTTTTTTTTTTTTTTGTTTTCTCCCTTGATTCAAGTTTTTTGACTCAGAAACAGTATGTGCCTGATATGTTCTTAGTGCTAGGTGCTTTGCTGAGCTGTAATGGTGTTTTATTCATGAATGATCAGTTTGCAATTAGTACAGAATGAATAATGAGCACAGAATAAGTTAAAACAACATTTTCTCATTCTTCAAGATTATCAATCTTCCTAACCATTATCTTCCCATTGAATTGTAAACCCTTAAGGGCAGGGGTTATACTCTCTTAAATTTTTCAAAAAACTACATTTATCACTGAAATAATTACTATTTTTGAATGCCAATTTAAAGAAAATCCAAGAGATTCTGAGGAATGTTTGGTGGAAGATAAAATGTTTTGGAAATTTCTTTGTTTTAGATTCTCAGCTACTTGTTTTGTCATTTGTCTTTAAAAATACTGTAGATAAAGATAGAGAAAAAGGAGAGATTTAGAGTTTGTGAGAAATATCTAGTCACTTAAAATATCCAAGTGGTTTCAAGTTCAAGAAGTTTTTTTCTGCTCTAGCCCTCAAATATGACCTCCACTCATCACTCCCCCCTTTTTCCACTCTGGGAGATGAATTCCATCAGACTGTGCACCTGTAACTCAGATAACCTCATTGTTTTAAAAAATCAATAGCCTTCTCAATTACCATTTCTTTGTACCTTCAATAGATAAGACTTTCCCCTAGCTTTAACCTGCAACTATAAGCATGGGTAGCAGCTTGTGTACTTGGAACAGTTTCACAAATTTGGCAGTAAATCGTTTTGAAGGACTCCTTATGAGCTTGATATTTTTTCCCAGCGTGGACATCAAGGCAACCAAACAAGATTCCCAGCGGTCCAGAAGATGCTCCGTGGCATGGTCGGGAAATCGTCAAGGGCAGAAATAGCAACTGGCAAGTTGCCTGCTGCCTTGAACTAAAACCTTTCCCACAGGTTTGCCTCAGAGTTTGCTCCATACAACTTGGCCTCCTGGCTAATGGAGGGGCTGGTTGCTTTTGCATTAATATGATGTTCTTTTTTTATTTCACAGGCAGAGATACAGAGACAGAAAGAGACCCATCTCCTTAAATGCCTCCAACAGCTGGAGCTGGGCCAGCTGAAATTAGGAGCTGGTAACTCCATTGCGGTTCTCTCAAGTGGGTGGCAAGGACTCTTGAGGTGCACACCGTCTGGGAGCTCAAACCAGGAAAAGAGCCAGGGTTCAAATTCAGATCCTTAAGTACTGGATGTAAAAGTCCAAATGGGACATTTAAATGGCCAAACCAAATGCTTGTTCCATGTTTATGTTCCATGTCTGTTTCTCCCCGCTTTGTACAGCCTATGCAGTAACACCTTTTGTAGGATTTATAATTGAAAAGATAAATAGCAATAAAATATTTGGCTGTTCAACATCCACTTTTGATCAGGACCAGGTCTTTGTACAGCCTATGCAGTACAGCCTATGCAGTAACACCTTTTGTAGGATTTATAATTGAAAAGATAAATAGCAATAAAATATTTGGCTGTTCAACATCCACTTTTGATCAGGACCAGGTCTTATCACTTCCCTTTTTGGAATGTTTCTCTTCCACTCTCATTCCCTTTCAACCTTACTTTCACTACTTTAATTTTAGTTCTACTATTCATGTGCTGTTTTGCAATAGATTTCCCATCTGATTTTTTTTGACCTTCAGCCTTTCCTTCCACCAGTCTTTCCTACACACTCTTGCCAGTATCTGGCTCAAATATTCAACTAAACTGCTCTCTCCTTGCTAAGACACTTTCTGTGAGTCTATATAGCTGGTGACATCTAGTAATGGAATCCAGACAGTGCGCACTTAGAAACTCTATCCAACATTTTGGGCATATGTGCATTCTTATCATACTTCTGAAAAGAGAATTCATAACTTTCATCAGATTCTCAAAAAAAGTTAAGAATAATTGGGATATAAGTCTGAAATAGTAATGAGACCTTTCCCAGCCTGATCCTGAATCAATGTTCTAGATTCCGTGCCCCTGTCCCATATCTTCAGTAGCTGGGGACCACTTCTGGGTCACACAGGGTGCTAAGAGACCTCTGCTATTCAGTTAATGATCTTGCCATGGCTTGAATTACTTGCCTCAGCATCTTCTTCACATATTTTTGCTTTGTTGATGGTGCACTCCTGCTCCTGATAGAAGATGGAGCTCTCAGGTCAACTTTCACTGAACTGATGTCTCATCTCCAGGTAGGATGAATCACTGCCTCTCCTGTGGATTCTGAGTACATTGCTGGGACTTGACATGAATGGCTGTTTTTGTACTGTCAGTCACTGTACTCCAGTGACTTGTTTACACATCCATCCCCAGAAGTGGACTGTGACAAAGATGAATGTGCCTGGGTACTCTCAGTGCCTTGTAGAACAATGGATATGTAATTGGTTTCAATGAGTACTCACTAAATGAATGATTGACATGGCAGGCTAAGACAAGTTATAGTGAAGTGTTTATTTCACGATGCCGGACTATTTTTGGTCCTGTTCACATGTACACTAGATTCTCTACAGATGGTGGAAGGAAAAACATTTGCAGAAACTTCATGTAAGCAAGGAAAGAAAAAAGGACAAAAGCAATTATGATCCATGTTTAGGGGGAAATCACATTTTTGCTCATTTATCTGTCTTCTTAAGGAACTGTAGATTTATCCAAAATGGTTAAAACTGAAAGATCATTAGCCTGTCAGGTCTTGCCTTAATCTAGCATAATCTAAGTCCCTGACTGTCTGCCAAAGTGCCCTCATCATTGAAGAAAGGCAGTGTCCCTGTACTATTCAGAAAGCAAGGCTTTTTGGTGATGAGTGTGCTGGGACTGGAAGGGGTGTCTTAGGATGGGAGGTGGGTGAGGGAATTCCCACTTGATTAAAGGTCCAGGCCTCTCTCAGTAAACAACCAAATAAACAAAAACAAAGAACACTTAAGCCACATTTTAACAAGTGCAAAAATGAGCACTGTTCAGAAAACCATGGATCATAGAAACAATTGAATTTGAGCAGTACCAATTAGGAAAAAATGAACTAATTAAAGCAATTAAATTTAGATATAAGAATTACAATTAAAGTTTTGTGATGGGGAAATTTTTTTTCCTATTTACATTTTCCTAATACATATCATGTCAAAAAACAAGTACAACTTCAAATGCTAGGGTTCTAAAGCCAAGAGATGAAAGTGAAGCTCCAGACAAGATTGTGATAGTTGCTTTTACAAGACTGATGTCTGATGCAGAACTAAATTCAGATTCCTATGTAGAATGGATGTTAGTGTGAAACTGATTTGTGTGTGTATGTATGTAAATATGTGTATGAAAGCAAGAGAGCACAGTTTAATTTTACAATATTTCAGATAGGGTCAAGCTTGTAGGCTTTTAAGCTGCCACTTAGGATATCTAAATCTCACACTGGAGTGTCAGATTAAGTCCCAGCTGTTCCACTTCTAATGCAGCTTCCTGCCACTGATGTGTTTGGGAAGGCAGCTGATGATGACTCAAGTATCTGAGTCCCTAATCCCATGTGGGAGACCCAGACAGAATTCCTACTTCAGTCTGGCCAAGTCCTCACTCTTGCAGCCATTAGGGGTATGAACCAGCAGATGGAAAGTGTCAATCTATATTCCTTTTTCTGATGCTTTGTCTTTCAAGAAAAAAATAACACTATAAAAATAAAATATTTCAAAAGGTATGCATGGATAATATTGATGGTTCAGAACTTCTAAATATGAACAGTCTGGGCAATAGGATTTGGTCATTGTACTATGCTATACCTTAACTTTGCTGCTGTGGTATTCCTTATTTTGAGTTAGTTAGTTAGTTAGTTAGTTAGTTAGTTTAGTTAGTCACTAGCTTTGGCCCATACTTGACTACCCTCCCAGGCCACAAGCAGGGAGCTGGATGGGAAGCGGGGCCGCCGGGGTCAGAACCGGTGCCCATATGGAATCTTGGAGCACACAAGGCAAGGAGTTGGCCACCAGGCCACCATGCTGGGCATGATGCTGTGATATTTTAAACAATGTAGTTATCTGGCCTTGGATTAGCTTCTTGCACAAGAAGGAATTTTATTCAGATGATTTCTAAAATAGCACTAGCTATAATCAAGTCTAGGATTCTGTGGGGTGGCATCCAGCTAATGGATAAGAACCAGTGAAGATGTTTAAGTTCCCTGCCTGAGTTCTGATGCCCAGCTCTAGCTTACAGCTAATGCAGACTCTAGAAAGCAGTAGGTAGTAGCTCAATTAGTTGTGAGTATGTGTGTGTGTGTGTGTGTGTGTGTGTGTTGCTGCTGTTGTTTGTTTGCCATCCACTTAGGAGACACTGTGGACATTGTGCTCTTAAGCTCAACTTTGGGGGGTGAACCAGCCATTACAGGCATTTGGGTGCTCTCTTTTATGCTGCATCTAGAAAAAAAAATTTTTTTTAAGGGTCTAGTGTTTTGCATTAGCCCATTTCATTTCACACATTTTCTTTTTAAGGATATATTAATCTAAAAGACAGAGTTATGGTGAACAAGGAAAGGACTGGGGGAAAAGGAGAAGAAGGAGAGTGGGGAGTGAGAAAGAATCTGCTGTCTTCTAGCTCATTCACCAAATGACTGCAATGGCTGTGTCCGGCCCAGGCTGAAGCCATGAGCCTAGAACTATATCTGGGTCTTCCGCATGGGTAGCACTGCTTCAGGCACTCAAGCCATCTTCTACTAATTTCCCAGAAGAATTAGCAGAGAGATGGATTCCAAGTAGGACAGTCAGCGCTGGAACTATTGCTTATATTAGTGCTGGCATCATGGGTGATAGCTTAACATATACAACATATATACAACATATACAACTGATCAATGAAGCCCAAGGAGAAATAATGGTACTATTTTTTCCAACTACAAGGATCATTTTACTAAGAAGCAACAAATTCCTAAAACAGAATCTCTCTTTGGGATTCTCTTTCATTACGAATTATCCATTTTCTGATTCTGGCAAATACTAGTGTGCTTTCCTGAATAATAAAGAAATGCTAAGTTGTACTTGGTATTTTTTTTATTAATAAATGTTTTTATTGAATTCTTTCACAATCCCAATATTTATAATTTGAAAGTCTTTCAATAGGATAATAGTCAACTTAATTACTTTCAGTGGTTTTAAAATATATGTATATATGTGCACTACATGTGTAGATCTACAGATATGCTTTCCCTATATTAAGTCCCCTATCAGTAACAAGTAGGAATCAGTTATTTTTGGCTTAGTTTCACTTTTGTTGCAATGACAACAATCATGTCACAGATTCTCTAATTAAATATTGATTTCAAAAACCCAACAGCTGGCAAGTTTAATCATATGCACAGGGCCCAGCACAGTGGCCTCGCAGCTAAATTCCTCATCTTGAACGTGCCAGCATTCCATATGGGCGCAGGTTCTAATCCCAGTAGCTCCACTCCCCATCCAGGTCCCTGCTTGTGGCCTGGGAAAGCAATCGAGGATGATCCAAAGCCTTGGGACCTTGTACCCACATGGGAGACCTGGAAGAGGTTTCTGGCTTCTGGCTTCGGATCTGTGCAGCACTGGCTGTTGCAGTCACTTGGGGAGTGAGTCACTGGATGGAAGCTCTTCCTCTCTGCCTCAATTCCTCTCTGTATATCTGACTTTGCAATAAAAATAAATAAACCTTTTAAAAAATAACATGCCTAGTAGGTTATTATTGTAAGATAAATTTCTTGTTTTAAACCATCGCAAGAAGTACTTCAGCTTCTTAAAGGAGATTTCTTCCTTGGTCCATTGTAATTTGCTCTCATTGACTATAAACAGTACAGATCAACTTGGGTTGAGATGAGATATAATGATGGTGATTAGAAACAAATGTACCAATTGTCTCTACCTTTCTTCCAGTCAAGTTTAACTGAAATATTTGCTTTAGAGCCTGGCTAAATTTCATGGACTGCCAGCTTTTAAAAATCAGCATTGAAAAATACCCTTCAGTATTGTACATATAGAATGTAATTATAATCTTCTATTTATTCATAAATTAAATGGCAATGTCAAGCAGCCATTAGCAAAATCACTGTTTATTAGTATGAGAGACATAAGATAATTTTTGTAACTGTTGTACGTCCTCTGTGATGCTCAATCTTTGAGAAGCGGAGGCAATACTTTGTTAGTTTACACAGCTTAATTTCTGCTTTCATCGTGTAAGTCTTGAGGTTTTCACCTTTGAGTTTTCAATGACTTCTTCTTCCTCATTTACTACTACTTAATGAAGGAGTGATATTTATATGTTGCATTAGCCATGCTTAAAATCTGAAATTTTCAATAAATTAATGACTAAAGAAGTGTTCTAATCACTATAATGCCTCTGGAATTTATGAAACCATATCTTGGCCACAAACAATCTCAAGACTGCTGAAGCACAGTCTGGGCCTCTTTTTAAAGCCTGTTGTGTAACAAGCAGAAAAAGTGAAGATGCTAAATCATGGTTTACCGCCCCCTTTGCCTCACGGCCTCCATCTCTGGTGCTGGACCTTGGAAATCAATTTCACACATGGCTGCTATCAGCATTCTTTCAGCTATTAAGGCAGAGGAAAGCACCCTCTTCCATTTTTTTTTTATTATGAAAACCAAGCTCACTTTTATCTCCCAGCTCCCACTTTGTACTCCCTGCCTTTACTTTCCACTTTGTCAGTAGGGAGAGTTAAACTGTCTCCTGCCTGCCTTCCTTTCACTTCTAAACTTCTTGAAAGGCTAATCCACATCTTCCACAACCACTTCCTCAATATCTCCCAATTCCTTCACACTTGGCAGTCTAGTTTTTGCCCACTCCTTGACTGAAGTGGCTCCTCTGAAATTCACCCAGATCCGGTAATTCACCACATCCTATGACTTTCTCCCTCCCACCTTTCTTTGCAATATGTTCCCCTGCATTTTTGCTGGCAGCAAGCACTTGCCTATGCTTCCCCTGGCCATATCATACTCACACTGAGCAGTGAATGCTGCAACCTCTCAGATTCTTTCCTTGGATTCCTGCTCTTATCTTCTGACTGCTGTTTTCTCTTACCCACTTTCTCCCCCACTTCACTGCTGTCTTTTTGTAGGTGATATAAAAAATCTAGATTTTGCCAACTCCCAACTTGTGTTGCTTCTAACCCAAGTTACTTCTTAGTAATTTAAATTCAATATTTTCCAAATGTGACTAAAGTTTAAGATCTCAGGTTTTTTCTTGCCTTTAACTGTGATAAAAAAAAGTAGACAATGCTATAAATCAGTCCTCCTCCTTGTGATCCCCAATTCTTTACCTCATCCCATCTCATTCAGATACACACACATGCTTGTCATTCTATCGTAATTCTGCAATGCATTTCTTTCCTGTTTCCTTCTCTTTCATTCCATATGCAAATAGCTCACTGTGGAGTTGTCTTACCATTGTCATCTGCAATGACAAACCACTGGTATCACAGCCTGCTTCCAGTTATGTCCAGGTCAAGTCCTCGGTAACACGGTTCCCAGCAGACCAGGCCCGCATGCAGGTGAACAGCTGAAGATAGTGTTGGGAGGAAAGCTGGGGGAGGGCCTTGAATTGCAGCTGAGGCATTGGTGCTTGAGCAGACAGACAGCTGAGGCCAATGGAGGATTTTCAGAAGCCATAGTTGGATTGGGATGTTACAGTTTTCAAAGTACACATATTTATTTGATCCTCTTAAACCTCTTATTTGGAATTGACAGTTTATGCGAATTTTAGGGAAAAGGAGCAGGGGTAGACTTTCTGTTAGAATGAGAAATGAGAAATGCAGTCTGCAAATATTTCTTTAACAGATAAGAGGAATTCAGAATTGCTTTACATCTAATCAAGTAAGTGGGTTACAGATGAGGAACCCAGCCTTTCAACAAGAATAGAGTATCTATTTTGTTTTAGTTTGTTCCTTCACAATTGATTCAGAAATGTTTGGTTTTTACTTTGTACAAAGTTAGTCTATGTTAATGGTTCCTATTTTCAGATAGTTAAGCATTTTTATATTAAACATGATAGTAGATTGTTATTCAGATTATACTAAGTTTTGTTAGCTAGAATAATTTTTGGCTTCTTTATTATGTTATATAGCATAATGTGATAACCACATTCACATTATGGCTCACAATTCTGCCTCTCTTTTACACACACATATATTCACATTTACATGGATTTTAAATTTATACGTCTGCTGTAATTTCTAGTACCTTCATATTTACAATTCATAGAGTCTTCTTACATCAACCACATATGCTGTAAGAACTGGTATGGTATCCCTATTTTAAGACAAGTGGAATCCTAACTTTTAGTTTTTGGAGGGAGGTTTAAAAGCATCTTCAAAGATAAGATAATTGGATGGGTTTTTTTTTTCTTTTGCAACCTTTACATGTTTAGTTAGATCTAGTGTTATCAAAACTTACAGAAAATTTCCAATGTCCAGGCTCCTCCCCAGACCAATTATAACTGAGTCTCTGGGGATAGCAAGGCTTGCAGCTTCCCAGATACCTTAGTTTTGTCAGTGTTATTTTGATGCACAGAAGAGTTGAGAACCCTGAATGAAGCAAGAATAATCGAATGAATACACAGAATGCCTTTCTTGAGTCACCTTTATCCTTATTGCATGTTAGAATCCCTGGTGTGATAGGTTTCAGATCCCCATAAAACAAATAGAAATCAGCTTTTTTCTTTTTCTCTTTCTTTGGGAATGACATGGAAGATAGAAGTTAATAGGCAAAGATTTCAGTAGATTACATGAATTGCTTTGTTAAACTTCACAAATATGTTTTGACTTAGATATGATTGCTGACATCTGTTCAGTACTAAAAGGAAGCTAGAGTGTAGAAAGTAATAATAATGCTGAAACTGATGGAGCCGGGATTTGAATCTAGGCAGTATGACTTACGAATTATTGCTCAGAGTCATGACACCAGTGGTTCTTCAGCTTGGTGTGAATCAGAAATATCTGGATTGCTTGGGTCACATATAAAACACATATGCCCAAGATCACTGAAGTAGGAGGGCCCTGGGATTCGTCATTTTAATATTGCTCATTTTTTTCTGATACCAATCAAGTATCAGGAACCAATGTGTTATCTTATATATACAGGTATGTAAGAAAACTGAGGTACTCAGAGCTGAAGAGAAAATTATAACAAACTAGACAGGGTTATTAACCCTGGTGGATGATAGACCAGGACTACGACAAACTCAGAGCATACTCTCTCCAGCACCTCAGGTCAGGGGAGACTGTGAGGAAAGGAAGGAGCTAACTGCACTGAACGTGGTGAATGGAAGGCTGGAGAGGTGTCCCATAACTCTATTTCTCATAGTCTGACACTTGGCTGTTCTCTAGCAGTGGAATATTGGAAAGACCTCGATAGAGTGCTCCCTCAAATGTAAGATGCCAAGTCACGTGACTATTATCTGTGCCTTTAAGAATGTTTAAGAATTGTCACCCACTAAACCATAACCTGCTATCAATTATAAGCCGTATCCAAGTTTTTAAAATCAGAGAAAAAAATGTGCATTTTAGGATCGATGAAATACGGTACAAGTTGTGAACTCTAATGAACTTGGTTCTAAAATTGTGGAAATCACTCAGCACGCTAGGGAGACTCCTGCCAAAAGAGGCCAAAACATACTTCAAACAACATGGGAAATAATCTCTTCTGCATATTTTAATACAGTTTGTTGGCTATGAGAATGGAATATATGCACAGTAAAAGCAGAACAACTGCCGCCACTCTTTAGGATTTAGAACTCAATTTTCTCATCTCTAAAATGGGTTGTGGGACAATCTTCTCTGAAGTGAGCTATAGAAATCCGTGTCACAGCCTCTGGCAATGAGAAGAGCTGAAGACACACGGTTCTCCCTTTGTCAGATCTGAAGAGACAGGCAGTTTTGGGAACGAACAAGGTGGGTAGAAGCGAGAGGTTCAATATTAGAATAAAAGTCAGAAGGACTGCATGAGTGAAAGTGTGAATACCTGTTTGATGCTGCTCCAAGTCGGCTTCAGGAGGTGAGGTCACGCTATAATCAATCTTATACTAATGCTGCAGAGAGAGCTATGTGTACACTGGAGACTGTTTACAATTAGGAAAAGAAGTGATTCAGACATAACATTCCAAAGCCTGATTAAGAATCTAACACATTGGCAACCTGACTTAAGAAAAAAGAAAAGAACAAAAGGAGAAAGCAGAATGTGCAGAACTCCTTAAATGAAAGTTGCAGGTTCCTTTTCTCACGTAGATGTTGGCTTAAATGTAAAATGTGATTTTAGGAATTTTAGATGTATTAGTTTAGAGCCCCACCCCCAATGGTTTGGTCATGTTCTAAAGACCATCACTAATATTCGTTCAGGGCACATGGGTTAGATTTACATTCTGAACACTACATCTTAATAGAGTTTCAAATGCTCGCAAGGCGAACGCCACATGTGGATCCCACATTAGACAATGTGGAGAACCACAAAAATTAGGGCAAAGATATCTGCTTACATCCCATGAAAAGATTCACAACTGGCACATGAGTTTGAGAGGAGAAACAAACAACCACACAGGAAAACAGTGTGACCCTGGACCATGATAATCAGGTAAAGGTGTACAAATGACTCTGTTTCAGACTTCATATACCATAACGGCTACAAAGCTTCTGAAAATCACAGGATAGCCCCTTTCAAATAACTTCTAAGTATCTTGAAAAGTTCACCAGGGCCAAATAAAGGGTTAAGTCATAACAGTGCAGTGATCTCTTCAACAAGGTTAGGTCTACATTCACACTTTCCTGATTGACAGAAAGTTCTTAGAGTTTTAGGATATGGATACATTTATTGCTCCCCAAAGCCCTCCATAATTTGGAAAAAATAATCCCTGACTGTATGTAGGTTACAATTTTTCACAGGGTGGCCTTGAATGAAATGATTCACTCTTTCACACCTTCATTGAGCAAATATTTTTTGAGCACCTACTTGGTTCCAGGCTCTGGGCTCTGAACTAAGCAGTGGGACCTACAAGGCCCCATTACACAGCCTTGGAGGCCTCAGATTATAACACGAAGGAAGAGAAGCTTTTCCTACCAATAACCAGGCAACCTTAGAGCTGGCCTCTTTTCTCTATTTCATCTTTGTGACTCGTGCTTCTGTTACTGCCTTCATGGCTTCTCACCAGGAAAAGAACATCAACTGTGTAGAATTTGTCCTCCTTTCTCCAGGCAGCTCCTTTTCTACGTGACTACCACAGCTGGCAGCCTAAGTGAATGCCTGGGGCAAAGCTCTAGGACAGGCCATGGCCTTGCAGGGCCCTGCAGGAGCTGGCTGTGTTCCCCTGACCAGGTTTTACTCAATGCTCCTTGAACTCACCCTCCCCTTCCTTCCTCTGGGTCTTTTCCCAGGCTTATTCCTCTGCCCACAATGCCCTCTCTTCCCTTGTCTTCAGGGTGCACCTGCACCAAGTTATTCTCTGCTCAGGGTGGAGTCAGGGAGGGTGCAGACAGTTGAGGCCAGCATCCTTCCTGTTCTGTTTCCTCCTTTTTGCTCTGGCAGCAACTCATAGGCTCCACTCAGCCTCAGACAGATGTATTTTTAAAACTTGGTTTACTGTCCTTGAGCATCCTGTGAGCATCTTTGTGTGCCTGGGAGGTGATAGGCCAGTCCATGATAAAGTTCTCATGGACACACAAAGAGAAAAACAAGGACATTGACTGCTTTTCCGTCAAGGTGTACAAGCTTAGCTTTTTCTTCTGAGATTAGGTGGCTGGAAAAATTTTGTTTGTTAAGATTTAATTTTTGTTTACTTAAAAGGTAGTTAAAACGAAAGGCGAGACAGAGAATCTTCCATTCAGTGGCTCACTCCTCAAAGGGCTATGTTGGGTGGATCTGGGTTAGGCTGAAGCCAGAAGCCAAGAACCAGGAACATCTTCCGGGTCTCCCATGAGGGTACAGGCACTTTGTGTCATCCTCTGTTGCCTTCCCTTGAACACCAGCAGGAAGTGAAGCAGCCAAAATTCTAACTGGTATCCATATGGGATGCTGCTGTTTCAGGCAGAGGCTTAGCTGCATGCCACAACATTGGTGCTAGCTGGAGCTATTGATTTCATTTATGAAACAGTAGCAACAAAAACTTATTTTCTTACTGTCATAGTTAAAAAACAAAATTAGAAAATTTTGCACCAGTTCCAGTACTTCCTGCCTACCTGCAAAATCAACCCTTATTTGTTTGTGATAGTTTGATGGTCTATGAAAGCCAAAAGTAAGGGAATCACAGTTTTAAGTGATCTAGAACCTTGCAATGGGCATAGGCTACTGGATATATTTCTTCAGATCCAGATCTTGAGGGTTCTCTAGTCCCTAGAGTGAGCTGAGTCCCAGCACTACCAAGCTGAAGTTAGCAAGCCTCTGGGGGAAAAACCTACCAGCATTTTTTTATCCTATATCCAACTGATGGGGTTTCTTCCCCACCTAAATGAAGGACTGTTTTAAAGATTTCACTGTGTAAGTACAGCTCTAAGACAAAAAGACAGGTGTTTATGGATCAGTTAAACACAGAGGCAAAGTAATATGCTCATTAAGCTCTAGTTTCAGCATTACTGAAAAAGATGATTTCAGCAAAAAGATATAAGCCCAAGAAATGACCTTAAGTATAAATCTTCAGAGATTTAGAATTTTTTTCTAACACATTCTTTCTTGAATAACTATAAATAATGAATGAATGTGTCTATTTCTTTAGGCAGAGTCCCCCTTCCATTAGCAATAGTTAAATATACAGTTTAAAGAAAGTAATTTCATGACAGCAATATAAAACCAATGGAAAGCACTATCCAATTCATTTCTGTCTTCTCTGCCCTTGCCTAAAATCCTTTGTGAACTCACATGTTGAAAGACCTGTTTTTAGAACATGTCCATTTTGTTACTGCAGTGACAATCTACAATTTTGTACCAAGTGAATCTAAGAGCTCTGAGGCCTTATGAAGTTATTTTCACCTATACAGCATCAAATGTTTCTTATTGTTCATTAAAATGAATCTCATTGACATGATACAAGTCTGGAACAGAGAGAAACTTAACAGATGCCAGTCCCCTGTTCTTGCCAGGTCCCAATCTAAACTATCAATGATCCTAGGATTTTCACTCAAAATTACTTTCTAGCAGCTTCACTGATTCCTTGGTTCCTTCTGTGTGGGATATTTCAACATTTCAGTTGCTCTCTACCAAGGCTAGCTGGATGGTTTTCCTGGTTGTGAGGTTCATGCAGAATAACAGAAAGAAGATGAACTTAGCCAGAAACAGGAGGTACTCAAATGAAAGGGATCCAGATTCCAGGATCTACTAAGTCTTCTTGGCAAGAGGTGAGTCAAGTATTTGTAAACATTTAAAGTCAATGGTCTGGGCCCAGCGGCGTGGCCTAGCGGCTAAAGTCCTTGCCTTGAAAGCCCCAGGATCCCATATGGTCGCCGGTTCTAATCCCGGCAGCTCCACTTCCCATCCAGCTCCCTGCTTGTGGCCTGGGAAAGCAGTCGAGGACGGCCCAATGCATTGGGACCCTGCACCCGCATGGGAGACCTGGAAGAGGTTCCTGGTTCCCAGCATCGGATTGGCGTAGCACCAGCCTGTTGCGGCTCACTTGGGGAGTGAATCATCGGATGGAAGATCTTGCTCTCTGTCTCTCCTCCTCTCTCTGTATATCTGACTTTGTAATAAAAATAAATATTAAAAAAAAATAAAGTCAATGGTCTACAAAATGAAAGGACCAGAATAGCCCATTAATTCATTTAGTCAAACAAACTAATTGAGCACTTTGTGTATATCAGACTGCCTGATGCTAAGAATATAAATGTGTCTGAGACAAACCAAACCAAACCTTTGCCTTCAAAGATATCTCAGTCAACTGAAGTCACATTATACACATCTCAAAGAAGATTCCTTTTAAGCCTGTGAGTTGGCATTCTAAGTGCCAATTAGAATAATGCCATAACAGCAATTTCGAAGCATGTCTGTTATCCAAACCCGCTATAAGTCTCACATGAGAAGTAATTGTTTGTGGCACATCAGTGAAATTATATTAGGTCTCACTGACAAACAGCTATAGCAACTATAATTAAAGGGCAGGGTATTTGTGAAAAATCGCCTTCTAAATCTTACCTCAGCATCTGAACAGCAGAAGCTCTTATTGTTCCCTTTCTGCTTCTAATGATGATGTACAATATTTGAACAATACTCTTAACAGACTTCAACTGGTGACTGAATTTACAGTAGGCAAAGTAGGCTGAGAAATTGGCCATCCCACCTTACCTTATCTTGGAAACAAAGGACTGTATATTTATTTTATAGGACAGTTTGTATTTATTACTGGTTGCTCACAATTTCCTGTCTCATTTCTTCAGTGCCCTTGGAATTTATGTCAGGATATTTTTCGTCGTCACACTCCTTTGTCCCAGCAATTATTGACTTAGAGAAAGTCCCTGACCAATAATTGAACAACAAAATGCCCACAACTTTAGTTGGAGAATGGCTGAAGCTTTGGAAAAAATCTGAAAAATCAATGAAGATGAAAATGGAAACTCCGTGAAAATTAATGCAGTGTAGAATTGGCGAACTACAACTTATTCCTTTAAACAAATACAAGAAAGAACCCGCTTTTGAGGTACACCCGAATAATTCACAGGTGGTGAAACTATTAAGAGTCTTGCAATTTCTTGCCTCAGAAGTGGGATAAATTGCTGTATTATACATGGCATATTCTCTCTCTCTCTCTCTCACACACACACACACACACACACACACACACACGATTTCTCTGCTACTCCATTTTCTAATTTACGCCCTTTTCAATGCACAAGGTTAGTTTGATTTTACTGTAATTCATTAATTTTAATAAAAACATAAAATTCTAAAGAGGATAGGAGGTGTAAAATATGATTCTAATTGTACTCATAGGAAAATAATTCTAAATGGAATGTTTGCTTTTCACATGGATTTTGGTTATTGAAAGGTAAACATAACAACAAAAGTGTATAAAGATTGTAGTCTGGCAGTGGAATGCCCAACAGTAGTGCAGCAGATGAAAACCCCCTGTACGTTGGTCATGTGCAATGGTAATTTTCGCAATGATAACAATTTGCTCCATGAGTTTTTCCTAAAGAATTAATCTTACCTCAAAAACTGAGAGTGTTCTGTGGCAGAGTCTAATCTATAGAAACTGCAAAAATAAGGTCCATGATGTTCTTGTGACTGTTGTTGAAGCACTATACTATTATTATAACGGGAAAACCGGGAGGGAGGGTGGAAGAGGAAACCCCAGAGCCTAAGGAACTGTATCAAACAAAAATTAAAATAAATTTAAAAGTAAGTTCTGATATTAGAAATGTAATATACACAGAATTACATTCATCATCTGTTAGAAGTTACAATATGATCAGATTAAACAAACAGCATCTAAGGAGGTACAGACGTTTTATTCACAGGGTATAGGGAACTTGATAAGAATAGTATTCACCACAGTTTACCTTAAGAACTTTTTAAATTTTTCTGTTGCCTGCACTTTTGTTGAAATGCATAGAGAACAATACAAAGAGATTTTACATCAGTTGATGTTACTTCCCAAACCCCCCAGGCAAAGATCAAAACTGGGTTAGGTCAAAGCTAGGATCCCAGAGCTCCATCTCAATGTCTCGTGTGGATGGCAGGATACCAAATACTTGGGCCAAGTACACTGTTGCCTCTCTGAATACTCAGTAGCAGAGGATTCAAGCACCTCAAAGTAGGATGTGGACATCTTAGGAAGCATTTTAATAAAAAATTGAAACTCCTTATTGCAAGGGCTGTCATAATCCATTTATGTTTATTATATGCTATTATATCTCTTTATTCATCATGGAGTTAGGTTTTGTGTTAGGTAGACAGTTGGTGACAGGTGTTCATGTGAATGAAACTGACCACTTGAAAAGCTGTAGTACTTTGTTGTTCACAAAACACTTGGATATTAGAAAGTGGCTATACCTCTTGCACAATCCGAAGTGTTAGATAAAATGGACAATTATGATGGATTAGCAGAACCTGGGAAGAGTGATGTGACTGGCTAGGGATGCTGGAGCTGTATTCAGTGTCACAGCAACAGCTCTCTACGTTCCCAAATCAGTGCTCCCTCATGACACATAGACACCTTCAATGAAAATGGGTGCAAGATAGCCTGAGACAAGGTATGCTCAAGAGTGCACTGTACTTCCTGTGCGGCTTTGTGAAACGTCTTCCTTACACTTGGGAGTTGGAGCCCCCTCCTTCCATTGTGCTTCCCTCGGTTTTTCTGGCATTGTCTTTGGTTGTCTTCTCATTGTCTTTTCCCGCATGTTTCTGTCTTCCCTCTTAGATCCAAGTAGCTTTGGTGGTTGTGTGATAGTCCTCTGTTCCGGGAGATTTCAACTGTTCTTTGACAGTGCTGCCTATTTCGATTCTTTCTTTGTTTCTACCACTCCTCCACTAATTCTTGGATTCTAAACTTGAAAAATACACCCATTTTTCTATTGTTCCTGTATTACTGATGCATTTCCCAGCTACTTAGCAAGCTCTACAAAGATTAAAATCCCTTTAGTGTAACATGGTATCTTTTTTGCACTTAGTTAATCGAAGGAGGAATTTGTAGCTACCTGTAGGTACTAGCATGCACAGAATCTAAGTTTAAAGCATATTTTATAAGGCTTTCAATGTTAACAAACAACACATTCCCCATAAAATTCAGCATTTTAATATAACAAATATTTATTTCCTGCTTATGATTAAATAAATGCTCACAGTATTAATATACAGGGTGAGTTCCATGGAAGCATTCAAATACTGGGGACTTCCCTTTGGTGGCTCTGCATATGTCAAGGTCCTGACATTTTTCAATGGCTTATTTGCATCTTATAGGGCAGTAAAAAGAGAGCCTTAGGTCCTTGGAGGATCATGTGGGAGAAATCAGACCTGAAAGGGCCACATATTGCTTCTGATTGGAATATACTATATAGAAATCAATCGCATCACATCATCTAATCACAGGGAAGTTGGGAAACGTAGCTTATTTTTCTGGACAGCAATAAGAGTTTTGCTGACTTTGTAGTATTGTCTCTGCTAAAGTGAGAGTTTATTAGCAATTTCAAGTTTCATAAAACTGCGGCTAATATAAATACCATCTTATTCTGAAGACAAGTTTTGTATAAGGAACAATATTTGAGAAACAGTGTATGAAACATGCAACATGATTCTTTCTTATTAACAACAGCACAAAGGATGTTTTTAAATTGTTTTCACTGTGCTGCTATAGACATTTGGGAAACAAGATGTATGTTTTCTCTTTTGAATGTATTAGGGATGTTGACTTGATCTTACCAAAACCAGAAATAGCAAAAAATGAATGTTCACATTTTTCCTTCCTACTTCCCTTTTGTTCAGCTTTTCTTGTCAAGTTATTCTTACTTATCCATCTATTCATTCATGCAACAACATTAGTTGAGTCTAATTATCAGGCATTTTGATACAGGCAGGAGGACCAAGTCATACCCTCTCCTAGTCCCTGTAGCACTGTAGGGAAGATGGAAATCTAAGTGTAGTAAGTGAAATACAGTAACAGAGATCAATGCAAGATAACACAGAAACTCTGAAAGATTCCATTGAAAGGAGTCAGGTGTTTAATCTATTGGTGAAGTCATCTGATTCCTGGCTCTGGATCCTGAGTCCAGCTTCCTAACAATGTAGACTCTGGGAAGCACAGGTGATGGCTCAGCTACTCACACAGAAGTCACAGACTTTCTTGGCCCCCAGCTCTAATCCCATTTCTGTCTTTTGTGGGCCTATTTGTGGGTAGGCACTTGTTATCCCTGTTCCACTACCACTCAAATAAATACAAGTTTCAACTATTTTTAAAACTCCATTTAAAGTACTTTAGAGATTACAATGAATCATTTGTGCCTACTAATAAGCCATTGGTAAGTGCTGACTACACAGGCAATTATATATGAATAGAATTTGTGATAGACGTATCCAAACACAGAAAACATGACATTTATTCTAATAAAAGATTGCAATGAGAGATAAGGTTCAGTCCCTTAATCCAAATGAAGATTATACAATGCATGTAAGTTAAAAATTGAGTCTGACTGGTAAGTACTTAACTGTTTTGTAAATTCAATAAATAAAATGCAGAGGTTGCTTTCAGCTGGAGGCTATAGCCACTGAGGTATCTGTGTAACATGGCTGAAGCTGCTTTAACTGCCTTGAAAATGGATTGCTCTCGATCACAAAAGTCCCTTGGTAAAGAAACAGAACAGTTAAGCTTTATTCAATGCAGGTTTTAATCTTGAAGTTCGGGAATTGGGGAGAGTTAGTCATTTCTTTCTGAGCCCATGGAAAGAAGGGGTTGATAGCAATAGCTTCCCCCAGTCAGCATGCAGGCTCCCCACACAGCTGTGCTGGCCTATTTCAATTAGGATCCTTTAGGACTGACATCACCTCTGCTATGCCAATCCCGAGCTGCTCATGAGCCAGCACTGCCAATCAAGCCAAAATTCAACCACATGGTATGGTTTTTATGAAGCAGACAGAAAATGACATGAACTTGTCTCATTCTGGTAAAAACAAAAATTGAAGCCAGCTCTCTAGAAGAAGAAAATTAGTAACAATGGCAAGACTGTAAACTTGATTTAGACACATTTTCCTGTGATTATCTCAACACACTTAACCAGTAGGTTATTCATGGTAATTCAAGGAATGCTCTCACTCATGAGGACTCTGGTTCTCGGGAACTCCAGAGGTCATTTCTGGGTCATTCTACTCATGAGACCATAGACACAGTAGAAGATCATTACTAAAGGAAGAATAAAATGGGATCTAAATGACTCCATCTGAGAAAATGTCATTTCTAGAAATGGAGAGATACTCAACTTAAAAGCAGAGCTGTCATTTGACCAAAGAAATTGGAAAAACATACTTGAAATTAGGAAACATTAAAAACATGAAGAATTAGAGAAATACATTAACAGTCTAAATGAGTCCTTTTGTCTTTGAGTTCTTAAACAACTATAATACTTATATATAGGAAATGTAGAAATTCACAGTGCATTGCATAGTTTAAAACTATGTGTTAAGTAAGCTAAAATAAAGGGGAGAATTCAGTCATGTCTTACTCTAATTCCAGAGCAAAATGCATTAAAAATAAACTGACTTTTCAAAGAATTACCAACTTGTACAGGGGCTATTTACACTCAACTGATGAAGATTGCACAAGCTCTGACTAATTTTGTTATTAGGCTGTAGATGTGAACTTTGTGTCCGTTTGAAGTTGGAATAATAGCTTATGCCACTGGGTGCTAGATGATTGGCTTCTATTTTATTCACACATATTAATAAAGAGTCATAAAGACAAGAACAGATGTGTTTATTTCATCATTCTCTTCTTTAAAAAAAAGGCTTCAATATTCATAGACGTTTCAAGCGAAAAACTAATAGTGCAACAGGATTCTTCTGTAGATCACTAGTGACCACTATTGGACGTTTTTCCTCAGCTTATATGAAATGATAGAACTGGTACACATGAAAATAATAACAGGCATCATCAAGTAAACCTGAACAGACTGAAACACTCAAAACAGGAACTTGAGACACCAAAAATGTAGCTGTTCAGGTCTAGACAAAAGTTTCACATAGGGGAAAAAATTAAATGGGTACCTCATGATGCTCTATAGATTTATATGAAAATTCTTCAACTTGCTTCAAAGATTGTGTGGGGAAATGAGAAGAGCTAGAATAACAATTATGGAGAGGTGCTTATGCATGTGCATGGACAGGCACATATGCACACTCACACATACAGACACACTCACAGCTGGAACAGGCACAAACTGCTGTAAATAAGGGATTTAACATTCATTCCACAAGCTAATGGTTCTTTTCACCATCCAAGATAGATTCACTTAGATAATAGTGGAAGAGAATGCCAAAGGAACTGAAGGGAATGGGCTATTGTGTTTGACTAGTTTCCATGTATAAATTAGTGCAGAGAAGAAAAGAAATTCAACAGAAAAACACATGTACTTTATTATAATTCCTAGTGTGACTCTTGCAGCTCTCACAATAGCAGGCAAAAGAGTTTAAAACCACTTAAAAGAAACAAAAAAGCAAATGCAAACTTGATTAAATGCCTTTCTGGCAAGAAGTGATTTGACTTCAAGTGTGGATGAACATGTATGTCAATGGTTAGTCGGGGGTTTTGCCACATTTCTTTTGAGCTAAACAATTGGGACAAAGAAGTCAAAATGAAAGAGGAACGGGATGGGGGTGTCTGGGAAAGTTGTGTTATGTGGTTTAATTTGTCTTGAATATAAAGAGGAAATCTCTGAACTAGTAGGACTGTCCAATTAAGACCAGAGTAAAAAAGAAGTCTATGGTGTATATCCTATGAGTAAAATATTGTAAAATAAATGAAAAAGACACAGAATTGCCATTCTCCTAGGAATCATGCTTCAAAGGGAATGGGTTATGATACAACTCACACTGGACAACATTCAGTGTTTTATACAGGTAAAACCTGAGTCCCAGTGTAGATGATTCAACTGACAATGAAATGAAGGCTGTTTTTATGTAGAAATAGAGCTCACCTCTAAACAGTTGTGAGATTTTCCAATTAAATTAAAGAGATCTCTGGAAATTATTTAAATTAATTCTAGGAATAGATAGTTTATCAAGTGTAAAAAAAACTGTAAGAAAAGCAAGCCACTTAGTTCAGCTTCTTGATGGCCCTTGCCAACTACAGATCAGACCTGACTTTTCCTGAAGATGAAAATTTGGCTAAAAAACTAAAAGAAGCAGTTTGTGAGCAGTGCAACAAGTGTTCATCACGTTGGGCAAAGTCAGGATGAGGCAACATAACCTACGTATAGCCAGTCAAGACAGACTAACATGCACTATTACTTCCGCCATTGCCAACCATGTAACCACTCCACCATAAAGCAAACTACTTATATTCTGCCCAATACTTAATCCTTAGATTCAACCATAAGGCTGTTTTCCTGTCTATAAAATGGGTTTCAAAAGGCTTTATTTTCACAATTACTAGAGGTTTCATTTTCATGCAGATGTCTGGCACATTCACACACAAGACACATGACAATGATAGGGCTCTGCACTAACATCTATATGTAGACAATTACCACTTAGAGCTTTCTTTATCAGCATAACTCTAAGATTCCTGAGTCACACGATGCAGGCATGAAACAAACTTGCGTTTGTGCAGTTCATCTTATTTGTACAACTACTGTCATTTATAAATGTGTTAAATCTTCTGAAATAAGCAAATATACTTTTTCCACAAAAGTATATGCTCAATATGAGTATAAATAACATACACATACATATATAGTTAAGTCATCAGAGAGGAATACACTGCATTTACCAAATGGGCAGAAAAATAATCTCCTCTTGAATGGGAAACTTGTACCAAAGAATCATGAAAGTTATCCAAAAATTCAATGTGTTGGTAATTTTATTCATGATACAATTGAATTGGGGGTGTGGTAGGGGGCTGAATAACACACATTTTAAAAAGTCACAAAGGATAGACAATACAAAGCAATGTTGTATACAAGTAATATATCTCACATGGAAAAAATGAGACACCTTTCATAAATTGCTAGTTTCATGAGTCCAAAAGCACACCCAAATAGTCTGCTTTTTATATTCCTAGAACAGCAAAAACTTAGTCTATATGTTGCCTTCAAGTTTCTGTCAAAGCCTGAAGCTGTAGTGTTTTTTTATTTTAAAAATTTCAAAACTGCATTATAATTTCTTTGCTACAACAAAGTAAATTATGGTGAAATGGAAATGCATAAAATATATACTCATTAAGTGCTGGCTGAATCCTCTTGCAATTTTTTGATTTGTGCCTAAAGATTCTTACTTCAAAATTACAAGGTAGATGAAAGTGTCAGAATTTAATTAGAACAAAATATTTCCTCCCCATCCATGAATCAATGCAACTTCTCCATGTGTTCCAGTTTTACCTTGTCCCATTTT
This sequence comes from Ochotona princeps, assembly GCF_030435755.1. Lineage (NCBI taxonomy): Eukaryota > Metazoa > Chordata > Mammalia > Lagomorpha > Ochotonidae > Ochotona > Ochotona princeps. The sequence goes on from NC_080845.1 coordinate 44,238,499, forward strand.
TGCCTTGTTACCTTCTGAGGAAGTGCTGGCATTCCATAAACGTGACAGGGAGAACTATACTAATCACGTTTATTTGGAATCAGTTTGTGCAGATTTTGGAATCAAACTTTCAGATGAGGTTTACTAAGTTGTCTGCCCAGAACACTCTGGTTTAAAAAAATGTGCATTGCTATTAATATTTTCAGTGTAGATTTTTTTGGACAGTAAATGTTCATTTTCTGCCCATAAAACCAAGTATGAGTCACAATGGAACATTTACTTTGAGTCAAAAATGCAGTGTGTGCTGATGCGCAAGACTTGAGCACCTTATCACTGTGAGTATGGAAATCAGCTATATAAAAAATGGTTTTTTTCTTCTTCCATCACAGACTGTAATCCTCAATTCATAAAAGCCAGCATTAACTCTTATCCATTAATTACTTCCACCAATTATGAACTATAATTTGGGTTGGCTCTCATTATCTCTTTTACCTGGTTCTCTAGTACATGTGTAGGGAGGGAAAATAATTCACAAGAGTTTGTAGGGATAAGCCCCTCATAGACTATCTTTGAAAAAAATCTTAAGAACAGTACAGTGAATGAATCTGATTTCAGGGCATCCCAGCCAAATTCCAAGCAAACACACATCCATTTAGCCAGCCCTCAGTTCACTGATTTCCCCCCATCAATACAATTACACATCTAGAACTAATTCAAAAAGTCCTGAAAACTTTACGTTGCTGGGGAAGTTAAAGTTCTGGAAGGAGTTGCTTCTGTTTCTTTTTCTGAAGCATGTGAATGATTTTACCTGGCGTTTAAGATAGAAACACACATACATACACATACACATACACACACACACACACACACACACACACACACACAACACTCCAACAACACCCAGACTAAAAAGCGATAACAACGTATTGAAATGAAAAAAGCATTTACCAGGAGCAGGAAAGCCAGAAAGAGGAGCGGTGTGCCAGGAGTTGCCCGACGGCAGCATTCCATGCCTGGATCTTTGCCGGAATCCGAATCGGACACTGAATAAGCTGCTAAGTGCTCCTCTGCCTGCTGTCACATCCAGTACTGGTGCTAACACTCCAGTCCTGCCTATCAGCTTCCATCAGCCCCGCTCACATTTCCTGAGCGAGGGGTGGGTGGGTGGATGGGTGGGGGGTAAGCTCAATGGAATCTCTCTTGGAGCAGGCAGCCAGCCAATCAGGCTCCTGCTAATCAGACATGCTGAATAACAAAGCCAGGGGGACAGAGAAAGTGTAACAGTGAGAGAAAAAAAAAAATAGTCGGGGAGAAAGAACGACAAAGAAAGGAGAGCCGGCAGCAGAGCCAGAAGGGAAATACAAAAGATGCAGAATTGGAAAAGATGAAGCAGAGAGCCTGTGATTTGAACCAACCTGGTCAGTTCTTTGTGAGATACATTTCTATTTGCCTGTGCTGATGTCTGTTGCTCTGTACAGTACAGTAGCTCCCTGTGACTGTGTATTGTTCCATTCAGGAGAGAAACTCAATCCCTGTCAATATATAACATATACCATAAAGAAAAAGAAGCTCAGACAGAAACTGACTTAATGTACCTTTAAATGCATTCTCCTCCACTGCTTTTTTTCTTCTCCATAAAGTTCCTCATTATTTTCCTCCTTGACTTGGAAAAGAAATAGTATGTAAGTTTCTGAAAGTTCCTCACTAAACTTAAGCACATTGGTCTAAGTTCCATTTAGGATGTAATCTGTTTTTTAAAAATGCAAGCTAATTCTTTGTGAAGTGACAGTCTAAAACACCTGAGGCTTACCAGTTCTGAAGGTGCTGCTAGGGATCTAGATGCTCTAGTTTCAGAAGAATCCCTTAACAAAAGCTCTGGGATGTGTGGGGCTCAAATTTGGGGTTGAGGAACAGTTTGGTGTTGACACATAGCCAACCCTGAACTGTCTGCATTGTAAGGGGAGAGGAAAAAGGATGAATGAAATTCTCAATCAATTCTAAATCTTTTTAAACCAACAGCTTTAAGCTCTTCCTTGGCTCACCTACACCCTCCATCTGAGCTACTATCATATTGACAAGATTGAGGAGAATTCTATGCCTTTTTGTATCCATGATTGCAAGGTGGTTGGATAAGTTGACCTTCCAGGTCCAGTGGATCCCTAGTGGAAATGCTGAGTAGTGAAACAATGACAGCCCAAGAGTGAAGAGAAAGCAGAAAGCTTCTGATACAGTTTAATCCACCAGCAAGTAAGATTTGATTCTACCAGAGGGGGATTCAATTAGTTTTAGAACGTGTGAAGTGTCCAGCACGAATCTATTTCCCGTTATCTTCTAAGGAAATCACTGACATTTGAAAGAACAAAACAGCCAATGTAGCCTTGTATTTTCATAGATGTGTCATCAGGAAGTTTTTCCTTTTGCAGATATCCTGACAGCACAAAAACATATGCCGTGAAGGGTAGAAGCCCTTAAGACCTAACATTCTTCCCTTTCATGATTAAAAAAAAAAAAAACCTGACAAGAGGTACAGGATGCACTAATGTGGAAAACCTGATCAGCTTGTAAAAGACATGTGAATACAGGCATCTCTGCCTGTATACGTACCTGCAGGGGTGGTTTTCAAACAGGTGAAGAAAACCAGGTTGTTCAGCTTTAGGTTACCTACTTTAGGTAGTACATCAATTAGAGAGAGAGGAGCTTTAAAAAATCACGTTTTCAGTATGTTAGAAAAGGGAATACAAGGAATCACCTCTCTATATTATGCAAGCCTATGCAAATCCATGGTACAAATCATAAAAGTGATCCTTTTCTGCTGAGAAAGATTAGTTTTACAAATCTCTTGCAAACCAGCTAATTCTCATAAGCTAAAGAATATTTACAGGCAGATAGAAAAATGCCTGCCTGCTGTCTGAAATTCTCATTGTATTAAAATAAATGTTGACTGATTTGAATAAATGCTCATTTATAAAGCTGTGTTATGTGCCTCTCTTTTATGTCCTGGAGATTGATACTGCAGAACTTTTTTTTCCCCTTTTTATTTCCCCTATCAGAGTCATAAGCTAAAGAATACAAACTAGTTGTACAAAGTGTCAAACTTCACTTAATATCTCTTCCTCCACCGTTGCAAAGAGACACCAATCATTACAGGACAAAACTTTGAAAGTGACTGGTAGCACTTAGGCTGGTCTAGATTCTTGTATGCTTTGCACAGATATACCATTCCAGTGTTTTCTGAGTTAGAATTCTGGGTTGGAATACTGACGGCTGTGCTAATATACAGCAAGATGTGCCCCACCACCACCACCTCAGCCTCTCTAATATAGTATCTTTTTTTATATATTTCTTTTTAAAATTTTTTCTGGATCTCCAACATGGGCGGTAGAACACCCCTTTACATCAACAGACAGATCAAAGAAACAGAAACTCAGTAAAGAAAAAAGAACTCACCCAGACACTAATACAGTATTTTTTTTAAAGTCATGGCCTCAAGCATTTGTTGACTACCGGGAAAAGATGTGCTGTAGTCCTGCATGATGCTGGTCACTGAACACAGAGCATTTTCTCTCCTGTTAGCAGTGCTCGGAGAAATCAAGGAAAACCCAATACACAGGCTAGAATAGCTCCGATGGGGAAAACTCCGCATTGACTAATTTTAGTAAAAGGAGAACAAAATCAAGTTGAGTCAGGGTAATCAAGGAACATTTTTGGAATGAACTAATTTTGACATTGATCAAATCTCATGTGATGATTTTGTAGCCTCAAAGCATTCTGACTTTTGTGATTACTTTGTTAAGTGCTTACCCCATTTTACAAGTGTGGAGGAGGAGACTCAGAGACAAAAAATGACTTGTCACCCCACCTCCCTGCTATAACTGGCCCTCAAATCCTTTTGTTAGACTCTAAGTCCACTCTCGTTGCCTTTCTACATCCATCTGTTTATATCTATGTGTGTATTTACACAAACGTGACTTTCATATGCAGAGAGTGACATAGTCAATAAGAGTGCTTGTTATTAATTTGTTACCTGACGATGGCAATGATCTCAGTAAGTTCTACTGCTTCTCTGTCTTCTGATTTTGCCCCTTCTAAAGCCCTTTTCAGAGCTGAAGAGAAAGAACTGAAGCCCCTATACAATCTGGATTCACGTAACAGTGGCCTGCATGGCATGTGAGCAGGGCGCTGGCCGCGTTCCTTTTTTTTTTTTTTTTTCTTTTTTCCCCTCTTCAGGTATCTAAATTACAGCTGTCTGCAAGTGTCTGAGCAGCGCGACCCGCAGAAGCCGGCGGCTGTAATCCCGATTCCCGGCTCCATGCACAATATATTAGGTGAAATGAAAGCAGCAGCGTGAGAGAGTGTCAGGGCTGTCTGAAGCATCAGTCCAAATGGTATGGATTTAACAATACTTAATTTAAAAAACACCAGCTTGGACAGGAGCAAGCTGTTAACATTCAGTGTGCTTTATGGCAGGAAAGAGTGAGCTAAACTTTCGGAATTTCTCTCCCTAGGGGGAATGCATTACAGTTTTTGCTCCAGAGCCACCTGTCTCATCCTTGAGGTCTAGCCTCTTTACTGGGCCCTTCAGTAGCAGTGATGGTGTACACAGGACAGGGAGCTTCCTAGAAAGGACTATGGGACACGCACCCTTGAAGAACTGAATGGGGCCTCATCTGCTTCTGTAAAGAAGAGGTTAGAGGAAGCAAGGCACTTTACGCTTCGTGCAGGGATGCAGAGAAGTGGAGCTCACTAATTCCAAAAATTACAGGGGTAAAATGGTTGAAGGGTGAATTAGATAAAAATTGTAGAAACCACATTGCTAGTTTCAGAAGTACAATTGGAATTGGAACTCTAATCTGCGACTTTCCAACTCATCTACTATCTACTCAACATCAATCATGCTGAACATTTGTTAAGATTTTAAGTCAACTTTTACATATACTCTAGTGTGATATGAACAGAAACTCAATGAGATGGAGCATGACTATCATTTCCAGATTGCCAATGAAGAAACTGGTGCTGTGATACCACAAGCAAGTTATTCACTGGTGGGAAATTTGGGGCTGTCCCAAAGCTGGATGATTCTAGAACCACTAACTGAAAAGTTGACTAAGGAAATATGGCTACATTATTGGGATTCTTTCATGTGCCAGGCACTGTTCTTAGTACTTGAATACTTCACACAGTATATACAATAATCCTACAGAGTAGGTACATTTATTATTTTCATATTGATACTTATAGTGGATTACCAGTTACCATTCATCCCAACTACTATCCAAGCCAGAAATCCTGAAGCTATACTTCATTGGTTCCCTTATGCAAGAATACTGAATATAATTTAGATTTGCTCTTTCTAAAGTATAGCCATAAGACGTAGAAGGAGTGTACGGGTGTTGTAGTATAGTGCGTTATGCTACTATCTGACACTGGCATTCCATGTTGGAGTAGCAGTTCAAAGCCTAGCTGCTCTGCTTTTGCTCCACTCTGTGCATAGTAATACCTGAGGAGACAGTAGATGATGGTCCATGTACTTGGGCTTCTGCTGTCCATGCTGGAGCTCCAGGTAGAATTTTTGTCTTCCAGCTTCGCACTGACCCAGCCCTCTGCATTACAGTTGTGAATGGAAAATATCTTTGTCCTTCTCTCTCTCTCTTTTCCTCTCTCTCTGTCGCTGTGCTTTTCAAATAATCAAATCATAAATTCACTAAATCTTAAAAGACTTAAGAGAAGGAAGTGAGACAAAAGCTACACTTTGCTAACTCGGCTTCTCAAAATGGCTGCAGAGCAATACAGTTTTGTTTACAGCTATACCAAGCAGACACTGTCTTTGTGGGTATCAAGGGGCAGGCATGAAGCATGTATTTTAGTGGCTGCATCAGAGAAGGTGGGCCCAGTTCCTGCTACCCTTCCATTTGCCTTAAGCAAAGAATTTCTTGGTTGTGAAAGAGGCAGCAGTTTCCCTGTTGATCTGTTTCTAAAAATTAGCCTGGAATCCTCAGGTAGCTTACATCTATGATTTTCTGTGGCAGCTCCAGTTATCTTCGTGTTATTAATACACCTAAAGATCCATCACTGTAGCTGCTTAAATTTGCAGGAAGGAGTAAAGTGTTCTCTGCAGCAGAATCCTGACTGATACATCCACTTTAACAGAGGAGGGCGTGGATGCCTAGGGAATTAAAGAACTTGCTCAGAGACAAGTAGGGCCAAGGGTCAAACCTACTCACTCTGTGTTCTGAAACACTACATTGCCTTTTGAGCCAGTGAAGGTTCACAAGAGTTCAGACAATGGAGATAGCTCTGCTGGATTGAGGAGTACCCACAATGAAGTGGAAGAAGATCCAAGACCTAAGGAGACATGGGTGATGGAAAAAAAAGGAAAGGCTTTCCACCCAAGAGAACCAGTGTTGGCAGGTGGAAAGTCAAAACCGTGACACTCCTGGTATAATCTTGCCAGACTCAGCATCACAGGACTTGACCATTTCGTGCAAGGCTTACAATAATCCTATGGGGTGAATGCATTTATTCTCATGTCAATGTCATTTCTAGTGGAATAGCAGTCAATATTCATCCCAACACCTCAAAGTGTCTAGTACTGCATATTCCTTATGGAACGAGCTCAATAAACTAAAATATAGTTTGATTTTTCTCTGCCTGCCTGAAGCACCAAGACCTGAGTTTGAATTTCTTCCTGTCACCTACAAGCCTTAATTCTGTGCTCCTCAGATTGTAGCTAGACACTCGGTTAAAATCTGTGACCCAAACCAGTGGCAGAAAGGAATTCTGGAGACTGCGCGGCGCATTGGAAAGAACTCAGATCCTGGTGCCAGACACATCAAATCCTAGCTGTTCTGTTTATTACCAGCAGGGTTTAAGAAAATCAACAGCTGAAACTTTTCTGAATCCAGGTATGTTTATCTGTCATGTTTTCAGCTTTTGAACATCAAGCATGAAACTACAGGGCTGTTTGTAGGCAGTGATTGACAGGGTTGCAGAATGCTTAACTCAGAGCCTGGTATAAATTCGGAGATCAATAAATTGTTACCATTCTGGATGGTGAAAATATGAGTATTCACTACACATGGCTCTCAACTTTTCTGTGTGCCTGAGAATTCTTTATAAAAAAAATCTGATGAAAGTTACTATGCTAATTTAGGTTCTATTTCCAGGCCATGGCCTCTCCAAAATAGAGCAGTTCACAGCAGAGCACGGAGTTGGAGTTGTTCACCCATCCCAAACCCTTTCTCTTTTTGTATGTTGTCAAGCTACTTTGCAGTTTGAAGAGGGTTATTACTGCATTCAATTCAACACTCTCTGAATCCCTACTATATGTAAGGCATGACGTTACAGAGAACTACAGCAACAGCAAAACTGTCTCTAGTAGCATTTTTGACATGGAGAAGTGTACCACTGTAATTGCTGGGGTTTGAATTATGGTTGCAATATTCACATATTAAACCCAAGTGTCACATATAAATCCAAGGCCCTTGATTCCCAGTTTAGTACTATTTCCATGACATCATCCCCCACAGATAAAATAATTATACCAGAGCCAGACAATAAGGTGAAGGACTGTTAACAGATTTATAGACAATGCACACAGAGAGTGGGATTGAAATACAAAATCCAAATTCCTCAGCTTGGCATTCAAGGACCTCCCTGATGTGCTTCCAGTCCCAGGACAATAAAAAGCCATGCTCCAGCCCAGCTTAAATACCTGAGATGACTCAAATACTCCTGTGTGTGTTCATCCTGTCCCTTTCACTTATAAGCCCTATGTCTGTCTTTTGCTAAAATCATCTTTCTCCTTTCATATGTGGCTCAAATGTCTGCTCTTTCCATGAAACATTCCGGTTTCATTTCTTTAACCTCCTCCCTCCCCTCAACCCCTTTTTTTCCTCATTAACTGGCTGGAATCTTAATGATATTTTGGTGCATCAGAAAACACACTTTAGATATCATATATACAATCCTTTCTTTCGATGAAAAAGTATTTCCTATTGCTTTATTCCCAACATTAACACTTTTGCTGCTTTGATTGTATAAAAGTTTTAAATTTGGCTAGGAGTAATTGACCATTTCAATTTTTGATTTGTTTTTACTGCCTCAAATTTTATTAGCTCTCTTTCCCAAATGGTGGTAAATATTTTTCTGTTTTCAAATTTGGTACTCTAATACCTGATTATTTAACCAAAGGAAGTAGCAAAGACTAAGGTTTCTTTTTGTACCTCTACATATTTGCTAACAGCTGCCTATAGATTCATTTCCCTAATAGCAAGGAGAATATTTCCTTGCTTCAAATAGATGAAAAGTTGATGAGGGGGTAAATATCAAGATAAGGAAAGCCTGAAGCTACACACAAGACAGAGCATAGCATCCTGAATGCAACTGACATTAGAATAAATTTGCTAAATTAACATGAATGAATTAGGTTATAGTATGTTTACACACTGGGTGGTAGAAAAATGGAGTGCAAAAAAGTGAGGGGGAGAGGGAAAGACAGAAGATAGAGGGAAAGAAAACCAAATAGTAGGAAAGATTTTGAACATCAAGGAAAATATAGATTAAAATTAAATTTTAGGTTCAGGAAATAAGCTATGGAGGATCCATCCTTTCTACTGAATAAGCAGGTTATTATATGGTGTTAAATTCTATTTAAGTTATTATCAATTACATCTGTTAACACTAACAAAATTAATGGTTTCTCCATGAAGTTAAAAAGATCACATCATATCACAAAGTACTTTCAGAAAGAAATGGCAAAACTTATCAAGTAGTGAAATAGTAAAAAGGAACCCTTAGCTAAAATGGATTTGCATAATTTACTTTTTAATTGCTTACTTTTAATTGATACATAAAAATTACACAAGTCATATATTTTTAGATATGAATACTTTGAATAATGGTTAAAATTATTTAAACAATATAATTGTCATCTCACCTATTTATGATTTTTTTGTAGCAAAGGATATGGAATTTGTGGGTAAATCTAGATGATTTCATCTTTTCTACCTGAAAATGTGGTAGGGTTTTTTTTTTAAATCTATCAATGGAAAAAAAAAGAAGAAAGGTGACAACACAGAGCATTGCATATGAGCTAATAACAATGAAATATGCATCATATAGGCAGGTGTAATGAGGGGGAAATATGGGGTGCAACAGGGAGGAATTTAGATAAAATAATCTAAGATTTCTAATTTTTACATGGCTATCCTCTAAATAGAAAATCCAAAATTGACTTCCAGGCCAAGAAACCAGTAGTCACAGAATTCTTAGATTAAATGGGAGAAGCCCTTTGCCTTAGGTAACAATTGTAAAGAGCAGACAATCACAGGAAACTGTGGGAGGCCCTGGCTTGAGAATGCTTGTGTTTGAGGCATGCAGGTAGAGAAGGACAATTTCTGGGTGTCACTCTCTGAATGAGTAAAACAAAGAGGCGGTAAGGTGTGAGGTGCTGCCACAATTGATGATCTTGCCATTGTCAGCTTTAAAATGGGCAGTGCATTTAATTTTTTTAAAGATTTTAATTGTTTTTATTGGAAAGGCAGATACACAGAGAGGAGAGACAAAGATCTTCCATCAACTGGTTCACTCTCCAAGTGGCTGAAATTGCCAGAGTTGAGCCAATTTGAAGCCAGGAACCAAGAGCTACTTTTGGGTATACCATGCAGGTGCAGGGTCCCAAGGTTTTGGAACATCCTTTACTGCTTCCCAGGCCACAGGCAGGGAGCTGGAATGGGGGTGGAACAGCCAGATCATGACCTAGCACCCATATGAGTTCCCAGCAGATGCAAGGTGAGGATTTAAACACTAGGCTATTGCTCTGGGCCCAATGTCTGAATCTTTCCCTTTTGATTTTTGTATTTTGTTACTGTATGCAAATCGTTTGGGTTTTTTGCACTATTATTTTCTGTGAAATAATTTATATGTGAAATAACTATTATTTACTAAAGCACTAAGATACTAAAATGTGTTTATTATTGTTATTAGGAAGCTATTTATAAGAAGATAGTGGAATCAAGAGAGTGTTTTACATGCTAATAATGTTGCTTTGGTCTCTTGACACATTAATTCAGATTATGTCCCTCATGATTCATTATGTATTCTAGAGCTATTATACACACTTTCAAAAGTTCAAATTTTGTTAAGATGACTTATTCAAGAAGTAAATTATTCTTTTTAAGGTGTGACTTTAATTGAAATAATGCAATTTAAATTCAAAAACTAGCTCTTCCATAATTAAAGACCATGATCTAGAACCCATAGAACAATAGTATAATTTCATTTGCACAACTTCAATTTAATCTGTGATACAGATACGAGTTCATAATAGAGTGATTACATTAGTCAAAGGTGGAAGTCAAGTGTCTATTGATAAATGAACACATACAACGATTATTACTCAGCCTTAGAAGGGAAGGAAATTCTGACACATACTACAGCATACGGAGAGCTTGAAGACACTCACATATGATTATTTTTATTCGAGGTAACAGAAGAGTCAAATTCATAGAGGTAGAAAGTAGAAGAGTACTTGCTAGGAACAGAATTAGGGGGACATAGGGAAATAATTAGTGTTAAATGGGTACAGCTCCTTGATTGCAACAAATTAAAATTTGAAGGTGGGTGGTTGTACAAAAAGGTGTAAGCACTTAATGTAGGATGATACACTGCTGGCTCTGTCTTCAAACCAGAGAGGGTATACCTAAGAAGCTGTTTAACTTGACTGGACAATAAGATGCTGGACTCTATGTTTGGTATATGCTTGCAATGGGGGAATCTCAACTGAACTTGAACTGTGGTTATACAACAAGGTGGAGGAATCCACCATGGTGGGAAGGTTAGCGGAGGGGTGGGGAGAATCCCAATACCTATGAAACTGTGTCACATAATATAATGTAATTAATGAATAAAAAAAAGATATTAAAAAAATAATTGAATCTAAGTCATGTATACATTATAAACATTTTTAACAGTTAATTTTTTACTTAAAAGGTGAAGTGACAGGGCCTGGCACAATGACTCAATAGCTAAATCCTCACCTTGCAAGTGCTGTGATCCTATATGCGTGCTGGTTCATGTCCTGGCTGCTCCACTTCCTATTCAACTCCATGTTTATGGCCTGGGAGGGCAGTAGAAGATGGCTTAATGCCTTGGGATCCTGCACCTGCATGGGAGATCCAGAGGAGGCGCCTGAATCCTGATTTCAGAATCGTTCAGCCTTAGCCAGTGCACCCATTTGGAGAGTAAGCTAGCCAGTGGAGGATTCTTCTCTCCATAAATCTAATCTGCCTTTACAATAAACATAATAAATAAATGTTAAAAAAGAGCAGAGTGACAGAGATGGCTAGATAGACAGATGAACAGATGAATCTATTGCTTGTTCACATTCTCAGTACTTGCTATAGCTTGCTCAGGCTCTATTGGGTAAACACCAGGAGCCAGGGACTGTGCCTGGGTCTCCCATGTGAATGGCAAGGGCCTGGGCAATTAAGTCATCATCTGTTGTCTCTCGGGGAGCTCAGCAGCAGAAAGCTGGATCAAAAACAGAGGTGGGGCTCCCTCCCAGGCACTCTGACACAGGGTGCAGCCACCTCAAGCAGCAGTTTGACTGTCTGCAACAAAATAAGCTGCCCCGATATAAAATAATGGGGACCCAGCACAATGGTCCATTTGGCTAATCCTCCCGTAGCAAGAGTCAGGGTCCTATATGGATGTTGGCTGCTGTCCTGATTGCTCTAATTCCCATCCAGCTCCTTGCATGTGGCCTGGCAAAGTAACACAGGATAGCTTAATACCGTGGGATCGTCTATACATGTGGGAGACTCAGAGGAAGCTTCTGGCTCCTGGCTTCAGATGGGCTCAGTTCTGGCCACTTTGGCCATTTGGGGGAGGTGAGCCAGCAAATACGAGATTTTTCTCTATTTCTCCTTTTCTCTCTAAATCTACCTTTCAAATAAAAATAAAGAAATTTTAAAAAATTATTAAATCGGAGAAAACATTTGCAATATTTGTAGGAAAAGCTATACACTGTGGGTAGCAAATAACCATTATAAGAACACAGTTTGGTGATTCCTCAGAAATCTGAAAATAGAACTATTACAAGCCCCAGCCATTCTGCTCCTGGAAAGTTATCTGAAGAATGTGAAATCAGCACATGAAAGCCTTACCTGGGCACCCCCATGATTACAGCAGCTCAATTCACAGTAGCCAAGATTTACAAGTTTGTTAACAGAGGCCTTTCTAGATTTCTCAGTCTAAATTGGCTTTACCTATCATTTGTTTTCAATTTTTATACAAAAGCTACCATAATTCATAGTTTTGAATATGTATTTATGTTTGGTTTTGTATGACATTACATATTAAATGTCTCCATCATTAAGTTTGAGCTTGATCAGTACATGAATCATTTCAGCTTTGTTAGTTACCATATTCTAGTACTGAGCATAGGACCTACTACATAGTAAGTACTTCATGAATATGTGTTGATAAGCAACTACTGAAAGGGTTTCATTTACACACAGCAGGATACAACACACAGGTAACATTCAGCTTCTTAAGCTAATGAGTAATGGAGATTTCACTATTTAATATTTTACACACACAACAAAGTTTATGCCTATATCATATGCATCTTAAACGTATACATAGACTACATAAATATGTAGAGGTATATACATTTATTAAAAAACACACTGAACGCATGCCACCATCAATCAATGGACCAGTGAAGCAAAGCGGTGTTTCTTCAGGCCTATTCCCTTTCCAACCTGCTTTCTCAAAGATCATTATGTTGTTTAGCATCTTCTTCAATTTCTCCCTTTTCCTACTCTGAGGATCTGTGATAGACAAGTGAATGTAACTTCATTTTTTCCTTCAGTTTTATTCTGGAGTTCCAGTTGACTAATGAGAGAGGCTGAAAAATTCATCCACATGTACTCCAATATAAACAAAACTAATGGAGTGAACATGTTCATTAGTAATGGTGTAAGGGCCGTAACGATGCAGATGAGGTAATGTTATTTGGCTCAACGTAACCATTCACAATATACACATAAATGAAAGAACATGGGACACCTTGAAAATATTTACAACGTTGGCATTGTAAATAAATGTTAAAAATAAGAAACAAAATTTCAGGAAAAATGCTAATGTTATGAAACGATTTGCTCAACAATCAACAAAAAGAAGTGATGCACATGAAAATATTCTTACCAATAATATATTGAGACTGAAATATAGATTAAAATTTTGTATTGCTACTTTCTAACATCTGTGCCTTATATATTATGATTATTATCCATGATCGAAGATTATTTTGCCTGTAGAAGAAAGGCTCTGTTTGTGAATATCCTAAGTGTGTCCTAGAGCCTTCCTGTAGATGACCCAGTGATGTAGTTCCATGGACTTGTTCAACAAAGAATTTAGTTTTGCGAAGTATTAAGCCATGAGAAGAGCAGCTGGGGGTAGCAATAGTACCGCATTGTAAAACCTGCATGTACACCTAGTAAAATTTGGAAATTGAATTCACTCTGCTTCAGATTTCATTTTCCCTCCTATTAAATCAGAGTACAACACAGGCATCACAAAATTTGCCATAAATAATTCCTCACAACTGTCTGCTTCACTTTTAAAGACCCTGGACTCTCTCCAGCTGTAAAACCTGGATCTACTTTTACCACCAAAGGGGATAGTTTCTTCGGCTAGGGCTGGAGAAGTTGAGACTGAAAGGGAGTTTGCACTTCAGGCAGTCACTCTCATACTGCATCTTCTATAGCAACAAGTGGGTTTCTTGGGGAGCTAGGCAAGTTCTTGAAAAGCTTGACAAGATTCATAAATAAGATATAGTGTTTATTTATTCATTTTTTAAAAAATCCATTGTGCACTCTTTGATAATGTAATATAATATATACTTTTGCCAAGAATAGGGTGTGGTTGTTTAGCGGCTTAGCTGATCATGACATGTCATGTATAAGATTTGGGTCAGGACATCAAAACAATGCAGTTCTGGAATGAGGGTGCCAAAGGCTTCCCCAAATTAGCTACATTCAATTCCATTTGAGGGAGGTGAAGGGGCATTGGTAGGTTTCCTTGCTACTGTGTCTATTTGTCTCTAATTAATTAACTAATTTGTGACTCTCAGCAATTAGTGAATTCTCTATTTGCTTATTTCTTCAAACTGATGAGATCATTCTCTGTGCACTCAGCTTTCCTCTCTCATTTCATTTAGCTCTCTCCTCCTCCCCTGCCTCTTTGACAATTGTTGGTTAATAATAATAACCTAAACAAATAACCTGCTGAAGAGTTAAACAAATTTGAATAGCTCTACTGAGGGATGATTCTTCAGTTAGCCCTCTCCTTCCAATGTGGGTGAGTTCTCAATCTAACATTTGAATGCCAAGCTCCTTGCCTGTATAGATTGGGAATCAAGTTTTGTGAAATTTTACATAGTTCAGTGCTTTTCTGAACTGTTTAATGGGCCTTGCTCATCAGACTTGATGAACTTGATGAAATAATGTGCGATGGGGCCTTTTTGTAACTAAACTTCCTGAGTGCAGAGAAGTGATGAATCCTGTGCAATTTTGAAACTACAGGTTCAGAATGTGTAATGCATGTGAATACGATATACATTATATCAAGTTAATGAATATTTGCTTAATAAATAAAATAGCTATGGAGGTATGGTCTCAGGTGCAAAAGGTGATTGAAATCAAAAGGTTAAGTCCTCAGTGGACATCTGGCCTAATGTCTGAAACGCTGAATTCAGGTACCTGCGTCCTATTCCACTGTACCTGGAGCACACCCCCAGCTGATTCCAGCTTGCTGCTAACGGAGCCCCTGGGAGGCCATAGCAATGAGTCTAAGCAATGCTGTTCCTGTCACTCCTGTGCGGAACCTAGACTGAGTTCTCAGTTCCTGTCTCTGGTGCTGTGGCCAAGCCCTGCGATGGACATTTAGGGGAGTGAACTAGCAATTTGAAGCTCTCCAACTCTCCATCTTTCAAATAAATACAAATGAAAAATATAAAGTTCTTTGTCCCTGACATTGAAATATGATCAGGAATGATACATTAAATGAATCCAAGAAATATGAATAAAAATCTGGACATTGATAGAAAAGAATGTCCTATTCATGATCAAACATTTCTCAGAAAAAAATAATTTGTGACATGGAATCAATTTTTTAAATATTTTAATGTAACTTAAACAGCTTGAGAGAAGATACTAGATGCTCAAATAATATTTGTTACATAGCTAATTAATGGGAAATATGATGATGTAGGGTGATAGAAGTATGGATTGGTTATACAGGCTTCTTCAAGACAGTTATTATGCCAACTTCTAAAATAAGGGGTTAAAATGCCAAAACTTTCCACTTGTAACTATAATATTAGAAAACATTAACATTGCATCATTTCTTGAGCTTAAAAAAATAAAAACATACCTGTTCATAGCAAGAATTTTTTTTAATGTTGGTAAGTGAATGGGAATTACACTGTGCACCCCTGAAACATACAGCGGGATTTTCTTCATCACTGAATCAAAGGCTGGACTGGATTTCCCAAAGTTCCTTCTACCTTTAAATTTTTATGACTTCGGCTTTTTTAAGTTCCCCATGGGGAAGTCTTGCCTTTTAAAGTTGTTCAGCACTTCCTTTGTCATTGGACACAGGCTCCTCACTGATTCAGCCCTTCCTCATTAAGGAAAAATTTCATTTTTTTGCATAGTATTTGAAGAGGTAATATTTTTTCCCCAGAGGAAGCTACCATAATCATAGTTGAATATGGGAAGTTGTTGCTCAAAAGATGGAATGCAGCAAAGGTCATGGAAAGTTAGGGCAAAACTTGGGTAACTGTTCACATCTCACATTCTTTCTTCTGCAGAATTTTAAAATCATCATTTTTCTACTATAGGTTATTGATCAGCTAATAGATGATGACATCAATACGATGTGCATAACGAGTATTAAAGACAAAAGAAAAATAACTTAAGGTAGAATAGAAAGAATATTGAGCATATCTCACATCGAAGGGAATATTTAACTTGGTGAGCCTTGATTTCAGGGGTGTGTGTGTGTGTGCGTGTGTGTGTGTGTAGGTGCACACTTTTCTAGATTGTCATATAAAGTGAATTCTTCCTCCCATGGTCATATTCAAAAACTTTGAAAACCATTTATTTCATTGCAAACAGTCCTTCAAACTCTATAATTAACTATAAAATCCTGAAGACCCCACGCATATTCTACACAATACCATAAAAGTGCTAGGAGGTGAATAAGAAAGTTTTTTTTTTTTTTGAAAAAAAAAAAAAACACCAAATGGATCTACTGATTTTGAAAATCAAAAGCAGAGTTCAATGGTCATAACCCCTTCCTTCTGATGGGTTCATCTGGAGACACAGGCATAACTTCTGTTCTGTACCTCGTGGAGGGGTCAGGGTGATTTGTATGCATCAAGACAGAAGAGTCAAGGCTAAGTAACTCTTAAATTTCTTGCTAAAATACAATACACTACAAAGGCATATGGGGGGAATCAGGAGCAATCCTAACAACCTCTTAACAGGTCATATGCACAGAGCAAGGGGGGTAT
The DNA here is from genome assembly GCF_030435755.1 of Ochotona princeps. Lineage (NCBI taxonomy): Eukaryota > Metazoa > Chordata > Mammalia > Lagomorpha > Ochotonidae > Ochotona > Ochotona princeps. The sequence goes on from NC_080845.1 coordinate 44,255,060, forward strand.
CCCAGAGAGGAGCAGGCGGACAGGAGGCTTGTATCCCAACCCTGAAGACTCCCGGATTCTCACCAAGGACTATCAGTATGAGCACCGAGGACTACATCCCAACTGCCAAGAAGACCACGGGGAATTGGAGTGCCTTTGGAGGCTGAGAACTCTGAGGTCACCCACCCCCATTTGGATCTACCACATGGGTTGGAAGAAGCCCAAATCCTGCTTTGCAGGATCCAAGGTTATCAGAATGACAACCAGGAGCACTGAGCGGTCCGCAGAAGCAGAAGAACAGTAAACTTCCTTTGGAACTAGGGAGAGGAGCTTTCTCTGGTCCTTGCCTGGTTCCGACTTTGGGTCCCCACCCTCTCTCGTAATGAACATGAGGATCATTCCAGAAACCCCTCAAAACAAACAAACAAACAAACAAAAAACTAGAATAGATAGAGAACAACAAGGAAAGCTTAGAAACAGACAGGAAACGGTCAGCGGGGATGCACTTATAACTCACTGGGTGGGACAAAAAGATTAGTTACTCCTCACTGGGGTACTGAAAATTTCTCTGCACACCCCTCCTAAAACTGTTCACCTAAACTGTTGACATATGTCTTGTCAGAGTTATAGAGTTAGACTGCCCAAAAAACAGCCAGGTTCAGCAAAATCATGCTTCAATGCTATAAACTACTAAATACTAAAATTAAAATAGACATGAGACAGCTGAATAGTAATCTATAGCCATTTTAAGGTGTATAGAACCTGGTTGTATATAAACTAATAAATGAAATGTCAATGTAGAAGTCACAGGATGTGGTTCAGAACTTGCATTCTTTTTTTTTCTTTTTTTTTTTTCTCTTTTAACATATTGGTTACTTAATACCATGTCAACTAATTCCACACCGTTATAAATTGTTACGGATGTAGTGTCGGGGCTTTTAATTGGTCGGGATGATACTCTGCCAGCTCTACCTTCAGACCAGAGATGGTCTCCCCAAGAATTCGTTGAACTTATCTGGACAATAAGATGCTGGATTTTATGCTTGATAGATGCTTGCAATGAAAGAATCTCAACTGAATTTGAACTGTGGTAATGCAACAAGGTGGAGGAATCCACCATGGGGGGAGGGTGTGGGAATCCCAGTGCCTATAAAACTGTGTCACATAATGCAATATAATCAATTAAAAAACATTTTTTTTAAAATGCAATATGTATGCTGAAAAGTACAACTAACATTTCTTTTCCACTTACAATCTATGTCTATGAAACTTTTTTCCTGTAATTGCTTTTCACTTCAACTGAGCTTTCAAATTTCCCCTCTCCCTTTATTGATCAAAATAGGTTTTGGTGTTATTTTAAAGTGAAACGTTAATGTTAGCTCAATACGTGAGAAGTCCTCGTGCAATGATAATGATTTATATAAAAATAAAGAAAGTTCAGGTTTTCACAATGGCATGGAGATGACAGATTCTGAAGTATAAAGTTAGAAAGCAGCAAATGGCAGGGAAGGGGATGGGGAGGATAGATTTTCAAAACACAAAACTCGGTTGCTTTGCTGAGGGTCTTGCTTGTGTTGGGAATTATGTAAAGCTACGGCTTCAAGTGGGACAGCCAGACAAGAACCCTGATTTTATGGTGTTTACATCTTAATCAGCAAAGGAAAGAATGAAAAAAAAGATTAAGCAATAAAGGAGCAGGAAAGATAATGGTACAACAAAGAGGAACCTAGGGACAGGGTACAAATGAGACTGAGTTGGTGATCAAGACGGTGACTTTCAAACAAATGTCTCAGTGAGCAAGGAGGGATCCAGAGCTTCCAGGAAGAGTAAAGCAAATTGATGTAGCAATAGTATTTAATTAGCCCTTATGGAAAAATCTCCTTACCTGAAAATTGAAATATGGTAATTACAAAAAAGAAGAAATCCAGGCCAAAGCTTTCACAGGAACATATTTTAAGCACAATGGGAAAGACACTGATTTCTTCTTGTTCAGGCTGTAAATGATGGCCTAGAGTTATAGGACCAGTTCCTTTGAATAGTGCAGCTCACAGTCTTGGAAGTCTGGCTAAGAGATTTCAAGTCTTCTGACAGAGAATTTAGATGAACTACACTGTACTGGGTTAGTTTGGAATTTCCAAGGAGGTAGGAAAAAGAGTGCCAAGGGTCATGATCAAACTGGTGGGTTCACACCACTTCTTCAGCACCACGACTGTGCCTGCAGAGTTTGCTCATATTTGAGGAACAGTTATAGATCCAAGAATCTCAGAGGAGTGCAGGAAAACTGGAAGGCTCTTCAGAAGAAGTCAACAAAGATGATTAAGAATTGAATAATGGGGCTCTTGAGAAAAGGTATAGCCAAACTGGAATGACTTAGCTGGGATTATTTATCTTGGTGAGGACACATCCAAGGTGTGGCTTACTATGGCCTTCAAGAATATGAAAGGTAACGGTGACTGTTGTTTTATGGCTTCTATGAAGAGAACAAGTTGAAATGGGAGGATTTTTAGAGATAAGAATTTTTGGATGATAGAGTACTCAAAGCATAATGAATTACTTAGCAAGCACTTTGGATCTCCTGTAACTGTAAAACAGTGTATTAACCTATGATCCTGAACCCTAGGCACGTAGATGCATTGGTGTTTCTTGCCAACCTCATTGCAAGATATATGTGGATATACATGTATACTAGTACTTCTCTTTCTCTGGGAAAAGAATTGGCAACTTTCACTAGATTGGATCCATGCCTACAAATGCTTAAAAACCACTGCCTCGAAGAACTGGATTATAGTCACATCTTTTTGTAGCAGTTGAAGACCACGTTGGTCTGAGGGAGGAAAATGGACAAGATGTCTTTTCAAATTTGTCTAGCATCTTATAAGTTACTTTGGAGACGCTGAAACCTGCATGTATGGTTTCTCTGCAGGCGAAAAAAAAGAGATTAGGAGTTTAGTATTAGCTTTCTTTTAAAAATTGCATTTCAGTAAAAAAATGCATTTATGAATATATATAGGAATACTTGTCATAAAACTAAGGGGTAAGTGGTACTCAGCTGGAATACTACCAGCTTAGAAAACATTTGCAACATATGAGCAAATGGGAAAAAGGTATTCTGTGAAATATTTAAAACATATGGTTTTTGTTTGTATTTCTTTCAAATGTTTGAGAAAAGTGAACAACTTGTACCTGTATACAATCGTGACTATGAATGCACTATTCTGTTTTAACAAAAAATGTTTTTATAAGCAAACCATAAAACACTGAACGAAATCATAATGTTAATAAGTAGGAGGCTATCAGGTTCCATATTAAATTTCTCATACCTAAGGCTGACTTTGCAATGCACAATAATTTTAACTTGATGGATTAAGCAGTTTTCCATAAATATAAATTTTGGAGATCCACATGAAGTGATGAAATGAAGGTCATTATCAATTGGAAACATAGATAATATTCACACCCACTCACCTCCCATGAATTGTGCAAAGCGGGAAATTGCAGCATTAGTGAAACAGGTGGAACACAAAAATCTGTTTTATTCCTACCTCGATGTTTAAAGGAATAAGAGAAAATACAAAGATAATCTTTGAGGCCTAAAAAGCTCATGCGTATCTTTCAAATAAATGTGGTTTCTTTCACAAGTATGAAATTATTTTCCTTATTTGCAAATCAGTAATGACTTCATTTTTCTATAAAATAATTATTTTACAAAACAAAGTGAAATATTAGGGGAATAATATAAACTAGTAGAAAACCTGAGAACCATAAATACAAAAAAAAAATCGATGTGTTTTGAACTCTGTATCCTGGAATCCTGGTCTAGTAGCATAAATTCTGGCCTAATTTGGCACTATTATAACCTATAGGAAAAGTGAAGTCTTTTGCGAGAACTGCATCAACCATTGGCTTTATTCTTTTCAGATTAAAAAAGAATAGCAGGTCCTGGCGCCATGGCCTAGCAGCTAAATTCCTCACCTTGAACGCGCCAGGATCCCATATGGTCGCCGGTTCTAATCCCGGCGGCCCCGCTTCCCATCCAGCTCCCTGCTTGTGGCCTGGGAAAGCAGTCAAGGGTGGCCCAAAGCCTTGGGACCCTGCACCCACATGGGAGACAAGGAAGAGCTCCTGGCTCTTGGCTTTGGATCAGCATAGTACTGGCCATTGTGGTCACTTGGGCAGTGAATCATCGGACGGAAGATCTTCATCTCTGCCTCTCCTCCTCTCTGTATATCTGACTTTGCAATACAAATAAATAAATCTTTTTTTTAAAAAAAAAAAGAATAGCAAGCAATAGAAAAGTGAATTCAGATAGAGTAAATTAGCAACACATGGAGTTAAAATCGCTATGGCTTCATTTACAGGGTACCCAATAAACAAATATATTTAAAGAAGACCCAATTGAATCATATAAACCTTAAGCAATGCTTATGTAAAATAACATAATTCAACCTTTCTACTCATTTACTTGGCCATGATGTAGATATGCATAAAGACACTCATTTAGAAAAGGGAAGATGTACTTGACGTTACAGGTTCAAAATCATATGGAAATTGTAGTCATATAATCATCTCTCCACTCACAAGATAGATAGATAGATAGATAGGTAGATAGATAGATAGATAGATAGATAGATAGATAGATAGATAGATAGATAGATAGATATACTGGCACAATGAAAACGCTGGGACATGTCTGAATGTTCCCAAAGCCTTTCCAAGGACTAAGCAAATGGGATCAATGAAGGGGAAGAGCTTGCACATTCTCAGGTTTTGTGTCTCATAGAAAATGTGAATTCAAAATACATTTACTTTGGTTCACACAAATTTTAAGGCTCATGCATAGAGGCAATCGTCAAAGAGTTCATTAAATATGCATATTATGGAAAAGTTATATATAGATTTTAAATTCATTTTGCAGCAGCATAAACTTATATTTTAAGTCCATTTTTCTAGGAATGCTTTGAAGTGCTCTCATATGCTTTTTCCTAAAACCACAGAGTGCACTGTACTGTGGTCCTCTGATGGCTACCTATCTGTTTCTACATTTTATTTTTAAATCACATTTCTTTGTTTTTTCAAATGTACCTAAATCATACTTGGGGTATTACCTTAAACTTTAGACACCAAACAGATTTAAAACAAAGCTTTGCTTTCATTGATTCTGTATCTTTGCTGCTGGGGACAGTAGTACAGTACTCCGATAGAATGTGCTGCAGTACAATTACCTGTGAAGCGAGTATACAATGTGTTCATGTCTTTGGGTATTTACCCAGGAGTGGGATTGCTAGATCATATGGCCAGTGTATTCCTATTTTTTAAAGAAATCTCCATACTGCTTTTCACAGAGGCTGCACTAATTTACATTCCTACCCGCAGTGTGGAAGAGTTTTCATTCGGGGGCCAGCACTGCAGTACAGCATAGTAAGCCTGTGTGTGAGGTCCCAACATATCATATAGATGTGAGTTCAAGTCTCAGTTGCTCCAAAACCTATCTAGCTCGCTTAGTTGTGTGCCTGTGAAAGCAGCAGAAACAACAGATGGCACGAGTACTTGGGCCCCTGCACCCACGTGGTAGATCCAGATGAAACTCCTGGTTTCAGACTGGCCCAATGCTGCCCATTGTGGCCATGCAGGGAGTGAACTAGCAGATGGGAGATTTCTCTGTCTTTAATTCTTTCTGTGTAACTGCCTTTCAAACAAAAATAAATATATCTAAAGAAAGAGTTCCTCTTTGCTCACATCCTCCTCAGCATTTGTTACTTTCAAATTTACATGTCATTGCCATTCTGACAGAGGGGAGGGATCATCAGTTGAATGGATTAAAAAAATGTATTATACACACTCATGCATATACATACACACACAATGGAATATTGTTGAGCTATAAAAAGAATGAAATTCTACCATTAACATCAAATTGCATGCACCTGGAGGACATCATGTTGTGTAAAATAAGCTAGATACAGAAAGACAAATACTGCATGTTCTCCCTTATATATGGGGGCTAAAATTAAAAAAGGAGAAAAGAAACAAATGCCTATGTGTATCAATATTGCTGCAAATATAGCTTTGTCAAACTTTGGTTTATAAGTTTGTCAAAGCAGTGGTTAAGAATGATATATTACTATATAGCTTTAATGATTTATAATTACTTTAAAACTTACTATATGAATAAAATGGACATGGTTTCCACTTGATTATTGTTTATAGCTCTGCTGAATTGTGGTCTTTTTTTACTTTTGCTAGGTGAACATTTTATTTAGTGGAACATTAAGCCTTTGACTATAGTATAAATTAGCAATACATTATCTCAGGAATTAAAATCAGAAAGAATAAAAGAAGGAAGGAGCATGGGAAAGATGGAAGGAAAAAAGGGAGGAAAGTTTTATTATATTCTTAAAATTATATCCTATTTTTTTAAAAGAGTAGCCAGGGTGAAATAGTATTTTAGTCCAGAAATGGTTTTTAAACTTAGTATTTTCATTTAAAAACTCAGATACTAATTTTAGTGATGCTTTATTAATTAAGTTATCATAGACTCGCAGATTTTTGTCCAATCTGTTTTATATGCTTTTATGTAAAAAATGAATCATGGGGCCCGGCACCGTGGCCTAGCGGCTAAAGTCCTCGCCTTGAAAGCCCCGGGATCCCATATGGGCGCCGGTTCTAATCCCAGCAGCTCCATTTCCCATCCAGCTCCCTGCTTGTGGCCTGGGAAAGCAGTTGAGGACGGCCCAATGCATTGGGACCCTGAACCCGCGTGGAAGACCTGGAAGAGGTTCCAGGTTCCCGGCTTCGGATCGGCGTAGCACCGGCCCGTTGTGGCTCACTTGGGGAGTGAATCATCGGACAGAAGATCTTCCTCTCTGTCTCTCCTCTGTGTATATCTGGCTGTAATAAAATGAATAAATCTTTAAAAAAAAATGAATCATGGCTTTAGAAGCATAAAGTTTTCATCTGTGTAAGCGATATTCAAATTTGGATGTACCATGGAAGAGTGGGCTAGGAATGATGACTGTTTCCATTTAGCTGTTGCCCTCTTCCAGTCTTGAACTATTCATTGTCAAAAAATAAATCACTTCAGAGGGCACCAACCAACAGCTAGGCAGAGTTTAGCTGGTTTGGTAAATGGCATCAATTTCTTTTGTCCAGGCCCAGGGAAGGGCTTTGTAGGATATGTCTTTTTGTGTGTGTGCATGACTCAGTCTTCCCAAAATATACCCACAAAAAACATACAAATTTCTTGCAAGTAGTGTTAAAATATTCATTTCAATAGAACAATGGAGCTGAACTTTTTCTAACAACCTTTACTGATAAAACTAAGTGGCAAATATTTACATTAATTGAGGTAAAGTGGAAGGCACAAAGCATTATTTTTA